>NC_090785.1:545000-557500 GCF_040054535.1 Antennarius striatus | reverse complement strand
CTCACCTGCCTCTCTCTCCTCTCCTCCCCCTGAGGGGGTAACTCTGCTGCCGGTGGAGCTTCACTGACACCTGCTGGTCAGAACCAGAACTTCAACACAACACCGGAGTGGACCTCAGGAAGTTCTTCTTTATTTTACACTAGTCCCTCGCTTATTCGCTCCTCAAGATGCGCAGCTTCACCTCATCGCTGATTTTTACTAGGCAGTCACGTGACACCGTACAGGCATTCTATTGGCTGACAGCCTCCAGTGGTGAGCTACGTTCAGAGACTCAGGGAGCACAGAAACACTCTACGGGTTTTAAACAGTCTGTCAGTGTTTTACAGGTGATGGTTTAGTATCAGTGTGGGGGGGTCAGGTTTAGTATCAGTGTGGGGGGGTCAGGTTTAGTATCAGTGTGGGGGGGTCAGGTTCAGTATCAGTGTGGGGGGGTCAGGTTTAGTATCAGTGTGGGGGGGGTCAGGTTTAGTATCAGTGTGGGGGGGTCAGGTTTAGTATCAGTGTGGGGGGGTCAGGTTTAGTATCAGTGTGGGGGGGTCAGGTTCAGTATCAGTGTGGGGGGGTCAGGTTCAGTATCAGTGTGGGGGGGGTCAGGTTTAGTATCAGTGTGGGGGGGTCAGGTTCAGTATCAGTGTGGGGGGGTCAGGTTTAGTATCAGTGTGGGGGGGTCAGGTTCAGTATCAGTGTGGGGGGGTCAGGTTCAGTATCAGTGTGGGGGGGGTCAGGTTTAGTATCAGTGTGGGGGGGTCAGGTTTAGTATCAGTGTGGGGGGGTCAGGTTTAATATCAGTGTGGGGGGGTCAGGTTCAGTATCAGTGTGGGGGGGTCAGGTTTAGTATCAGTGTGGGGGGGTCAGGTTTAGTATCAGTGTGGGGGGGTCAGGTTTAGTATCAGTGTGGGGGGGTCAGGTTCAGTATCAGTGTGGGGGGGTCAGGTTTAGTATCAGTGTGGGGGGGTCAGGTTTAGTATCAGTGTGGGGGGGTCAGGTTTAGTATCAGTGTGGGGGGGTCAGGTTTAATATCAGTGTGGGGGGGGGTCAGGTTTAATATCAGTGTGGGGGGGTCAGGTTTAGTATCAGTGTGGGGGGGTCAGGTTTAGTATCAGTGTGGGGGGGTCAGGTTTAATATCAGTGTGGGGGGGGGTCAGGTTTAATATCAGTGTGGGGGGGTCAGGTTTAGTATCAGTGTGGGGGGGTCAGGTTTAGTATCAGTGTGGTGGGGTCAGGTTCAGTATCAGTGTGGGGGGGTCAGGTTCAGTATCAGTGTGGGGGGGGTCAGGTTTAGTATCAGTGTGGGGGGGGTCAGGTTTAGTATCAGTGTGGGGGGGTCAGGTTTAGTATCAGTGTGGGGGGGTCAGGTTTAGTATCAGTGTGGGGGGGTCAGGTTCAGTATCAGTGTGGGGGGGTCAGGTTTAGTATCAGTGTGGGGGGTCAGGTTTAGTATCAGTGTGGGGGGGTCAGGTTTAATATCAGTGTAGGGGGGTCAGGTTTAATATCAGTGTGGGGGGGTCAGGTTTAATATCAGTGTGGGGGGGGTTCAGGTTTAATATCAGTGTGGGGGGGTCAGGTTTAATATCAGTGTGGGGGGGGTTCAGGTTTAATATCAGTGTGGGGGGGTCACAAACGATTAAATTACTGTAAATAATAAAATAAATCGTTTGTCACAACAGAGGGTAGGAGGGTAGGATTAGAGGGTAGGATTGGGATTTGGGGTTAGGTCTAAAGTTAGGGTTTCTATAAAGGGTTTAGGGTTAGATTTAGGGTTAAGGTTAAGGAGTCGGGTTTAGGTTAGGGTCATTATAGGGGTTATGATTAGGGTTAGGTTTAAGTTTAGAGTTAGGGGTTAGCGGTTAGCGTAGGGTTAGGGTTAGGGGTTAGCATAGGGTTAAGGGTCAGGGTTAGGGGTTAGGTTAGGGTTAGGGGTTAGATTAGGGTTAGGGTTATTATAGGGGGTTAGGTTTAGGGTGGGGGGTTATATTAGGGTTAGGGTTATTATAGGGGGTTAGGTTTAGGGGTTAGGGGTCGGGGGTTAGATTAGGGTTAGGGTTAGGGTTATTATAGGGGGTTAGGTTGGGGGTTGGGGGTTGGGTATTCATGGTTGGGTTTGTGATTGGGTTATACGGGCTTTAAATTTTTCAATTTGTTCAGTTTTAGTTTAATTATGAAAACATTAGAAACAAAATTCCCTGTTTACCAACATCAAAGACGAGTCCAAATAAATGTGTGTACAAACAAACAAGTAAATAAATAAATAAAGAAGCGTTTGATCCTCTGATGTCAGATATTAAACCCCATGTTTGAGTCATTTGGGTTCAGTGGGATTATTTGTGACGGGGTTCTGGTTCCTGGACCAGAACTGGTCTTGATGGATCCTGGTTCCTTTGACAGAACCACAACCTGTTTACTGAGCAGCAGATCGGAGGGTTCAGACAGACGCGATCGTTTGATGGGAAGTCCACCCACATCTGTTGGTTCATTGACTCCATTCACCCGGGGGGGGTCGGGTTGGCTTCCCGCTGCTCCGTGTGTTTCACGTGTTTTATTCTTCCAGGCTGCAGCAGATTTTAACGTGTTCTACATCACCTGTCGGCTGATTTCAGGGCTCCACCCATCATACGTTTTGTCGTCCCACCGTCCAATCAGAAGGAGACGAAACAGATCGAGAAAAGGTTTGGTTCCACGTCGTCTTTAAAAGGAGAGAATTTTTGTTGTTGTCATTTTTACCTCCAGAAAGCAGTGCATCCTGGGATGTGCTTCATGAAACATGTGTGCATCCCAACAGTAATAACAGAATATACGGTAGGAGCGACGCAATGATTGAGTATTGACAATAGATCAATATAAAAACTAAACAAACTGTTACTTTAATGATTTTATTAATAACAACATCATAACTGTTTAAATAAAAAGAAACACGTTAAAGCCTGGTAGTCATTAAAAACAGTGTCAGAAGTTAATAAAGATAATGGGGTCTTTACTTTTGCTTTTCCCTCAATAGTTTTCCTTTCATTCATATTTTCTCCTGTGGACACTGAACCCAGAACCTTCACACACATGTAGTACTATCTGTAGTAATATCTGTAGTAGTATCTGTAGTAATACCTGTAGTAATACCTGTAGTAGTATCTGTAGTAATACCTGTAGTAATACCTGTAGTAATACCTGTAGTAGTATCTGTAGTAATACCTGTAGTAATACCTGTAGTAATACCTGTAGTAGTATCTGTAGTAATACCTGTAGTAATACCTGTAGTAGTATCTGTAGTAGTATCTGTAGTAATACCTGTAGTAATACCTGTAGTAATACCTGTAGTAATACCTGTAGTAATACCTGTAGTAATACCTGTAGTAGTATCTGTAGTAATACCTGTAGTAATACCTGTAGTAATACCTGTAGTAATACCTGTAGTAATACCTGTAGTAATACCTGTAGTAGTATCTGTAGTAATACCTGTAGTAATACCTGTAGTAATACCTGTAGTAATACCTGTAGTAATACCTGTAGTAGTATCTGTAGTAATACCTGTAGTAATACCTGTAGTAATACCTGTAGTAATACCTGTAGTAATACCTGTAGTAGTATCTGTAGTAATACCTGTAGTAATACCTGTAGTAATACCTGTAGTAGTATCTGTAGTAATACCTGTAGTAATACCTGTAGTAGTATCTGTAGTAATACCTGTAGTAATACCTGTAGTAATACCTGTAGTAATACCTGTAGTAGTATCTGTAGTAATACCTGTAGTAATACCTGTAGTAATACCTGTAGTAGTATCTGTAGTAATACCTGTAGTAATACCTGTAGTAATACCTGTAGTAGTATCTGTAGTAATACCTGTAGTAATACCTGTAGTAATACCTGTAGTAATACCTGTAGTAATACCTGTAGTAGTATCTGTAGTAATACCTGTAGTAATACCTGTAGTAATACCTGTAGTAATACCTGTAGTAATACCTGTAGTAGTATCTGTAGTAATACCTGTAGTAATACCTGTAGTAATACCTGTAGTAATACCTGTAGTAGTATCTGTAGTAATACCTGTAGTAATACCTGTAGTAATACCTGTAGTAATACCTGTAGTAATACCTGTAGTAGTATCTGTCCACAGGAGAACGTAGAACTAGAAAAGGAGCTTCTTTTTAACATCCCGTCTAGAAATAAACATTCAGGAAGTTTTAAACCAAACATTTCAGAGACTTGACATCCTGTCGGGTTCAAATCTGTTCCCGTGCCGCCGGTCCGGAGCCCGGAGTAGAGATTTGATCGTCGCTCGCTCGGCTCGCTGGTCGACCTGAAACACCGGCAGCTTATTATCCCGCCTTGTGAGGAGGAATCCGTGGGAATGTAAATGGACTGCTGTTAAAAGTTTGTGGCGCCGCCGACTCTGGGCGGAGATGAGGCTGCAGTTACGAACAGAGGTCGGTGCTCAACAAAGTGGCACAATTTAATTTGTGTGGCAGTAACTGCGCGGCGGCGATAGACTCAGTAATGAAACCTCTCAGCTTTAAGTTCTGTCTACTTTATATTCACAAAGGGGAAACGAGGAGGCAGCCATTGTGGAGACATGCAAATACACTGATCTTTCTAATACGGGCTTCACCCAATTGGACGCCGACTTTGACAAGCAGAACAAATGCGCTGCGCACAAACACGCGCAGGTCAGGGGGAGCGGCGCCGATGGCCGAGGCGGAATTCAACTTTCTTTATCCTCTTTTCAACGCCGGCGGTCACATTCTGTCTGTTCGCTTACTGTTAAATTAGTCATCTGAGATTAGAGACGGCTTAAGGGAGAAAAGTTTCCCCACAAAGTTGATAAAGCTCTGCAAATTTATGTACAGGGAACATATGCAAAAACAAAATGTGGAGAAGTTAGTTGGTCCACTTGTTTAGTTTTAGTTTGTTTAGTTAGTTGGACAAACTCAATTCATTTGAGTTGAGGAATAAACAGCTGCAAAATGTTTTATTAGCTTTGTTTCTGTGCTAAATGGAGTCAGTTTGATGTTAGCTTAGCATAGGAGTCACCAATATGAGAACAGAACTAAAAGGATATACAAGAAGTCCTCAACTTACAAATACAACTGGTTCCTAGAGGTTGTTCATATGTTAAATTGTATGTAAGTTGAATTGTTCATAAGTTGAATTGTTTTTAGATCGTTATTTATTCAATTTCAATCTATAATCTTCATCTGACCTCATTTAAAAGCAAAAAGTTCTGTAAACTAATACAAAACTAATGTAATTTCTACTAAAAATACTAAAATAATGGCTCCTGGTAAGACATCCCATCAGCGTCTCTGTGGCGACCCCACTGGGTTCATGGGGAAGGGTTTGTTGGATGTAAAACAGTTTTTATCTGATCCTGGTGGGTTTGCTTTTACTTTGAAAGAAAGAAGACGATAAAGCCTGTCCACAGCTGGACTTTTATTGTGAAAATCCAAACGGCTTCGTCTCGGTCGGTTCCTTCCTGCTGCTGTGTTTCAGGTGAAACGGGTTCTGCTTCAGAACACTTTGGACCTGCAGGAACATCAGGGACACGATGAAGACGAGTAACCCCCCCCCCCCCACCTGAAGCCCCCCCGTTTCCTGTCTCACCTGGAGAAGGCCAACACCGAGAAGCCCCCCAGCAGGAACTCCAGGCTGTAGAAGCAGAGCAGGACGGCGCTGAGGACGACCTCCAGCCGCAGGACGAAGGTCTGCAGCAGCAGGTAGTAGACGGCCAGCGAGGCACAGGCGCCCAGGAGGAAGAGCGACACACAGGAGGCCAGCGAGCGCTCGCACAGGTTCCCCCTCCAGCCTGATGACACACACCAGGTCACACACCCGTCCTCACCGCTGTCTCACACACCCGTCCTCACCGCTGTCTCACACACCCGTCCTCACCGCTGTCTCACACACCCGTCCTCACCGCTGTCTCACACACCCGTCCTCACCGCTGTCTCACACACCTGTCCTCACCGCTGTCTCACACACACCCTGTCTCACACACCCGTCCTCACCGCTGTCTCACACACCCGTCCTCACCGCTGTCTCACACACCCGTCCTCACCGCCGTCACACACACACCCGTCTTCACCACTGTCTCACACACCCGTCTTCACCACTGTCTCACACACCCGTCCTCACCGCTGTCTCACACACCCGTCCTCACCGCTGTCTCACACACACCCTGTCTCACACACCCGTCCTCACCGCTGTCTCACACACCCGTCCTCACCGCTGTCTCACACACCTTTCCTCACCGCTGTCTCACACACCTTTCCTCACCGCTGTCTCACACACCTTTCCTCACCGCTGTCTCACACACCTTTCCTCACCGCTGTCTCACACACCCGTCCTCACCGCTGTCTCACACACACCCTGTCTCACACATCTGTCCTCACCGCTGTCTCACACACCCGTCCTCACCGCTGTCTCACACACCTGTCCTCACCGCTGTCTCACACACACCCTGTCTCACACACCCGTCCTCACCGCTGTCTCACACACCCGTCCTCACCGCCGTCACACACACACCCGTCTTCACCACTGTCTCACACACCCGTCCTCACCGCTGTCTCACACACCTGTCTTCACCACTGTCTCTAATCTCTAATGTGTCCCTAATCTCTAATCTGTTTCTAATCTCTAATCTGTCTCTAATCCTGTTTTCCTCTTTGTTAAGTGAAGTTTTTTCTGCTGGATGCCCTTCCTCCACGCCCTGTGCTTTATCCTGGTGAACGTTCTGGAACGTTCCGTGTTCCTGTTCTTCCTGTGAGAACATTTGTCGACTGACTCACCATAAAAGATCCTGAGAGTCTCCAGACCGAGGAAGAGGAGCAGCAGAACCACATCCAGAACCAGAGTGTGTGACGGGTAGGGCAGCAGGATCCCTGCAGGGACACAGCAGGACCGCTGAGTCATGACTCAACACAATAGGACCGCTGAGTCATGACTAACACAGCAGGACCGCTGAGTCATGACTAACACAGCAAGACCGCTGAGTCATGACTAACACAGCAGGACCGCTGAGTCATGACTCAACGCAATAGGACCGCTGAGTCATGACTAACACAGCAGGACCGCTGAGTCATGACTAACACAGCAGGACCGCTGAGTCATGACTAACACAGCAGGACTGCTGAGTCATGACTCATGACCACAATCCCTTCATCCCTTCACTCTGATTGGTTGGAGCATGGAGACCCACACACCTTTATAGAGGAACCTGAAGCGTGTTCTGATTGGTTGCAGCATGGAGACCCACACACCTTTATAGAGGAACCTGAAGCGTGTTCTGATTGGTTGCAGCATGGAGACCCACACACCTTTATAGAGGAACATCAGGATCTCTGCCAGGTAGAACGCTGCAAAGTAGACGCTGTTGAGGAGGAGGAGAACCTGCAGAGCGACGGAGGAACGCCGAGGAAGACGAGTGGAGGACGACATCACGGACGGACCCGCCCCCGCTTCAGGACCACGATCCGATTGGCCGGCTGCCTGCAGGTGAGAGACGTCAGGTGGAACCAATCAGAACTCACATCATCACGGGTCAGAACGTGTTCTCCAACGCAGAGGAGCGGCGTGAATTTCCGCCTGCCGGTTCTCCTGTCGTTAACGGATTGTTCGGTGTGGGCGGGGCCGTGTTGAGCTACCCCCCCTCCCCACACACACACACACACACACTCGCCGGTCGGACCTCAGTCGGGCTCTTCTGAAGGTTCTTTAATCGAGCGGAACCAACAGGTTCTTCAAAAAAGCGTCAAAGAACCTTCAGATCTGAGCACGTGACCCGCAGAACGGTTCCTTAGGAACTCTTCGGACGCGTAGACGACAAAAACCGTGAACGTGACTCGTTTCATGTTTATTAGGCAGTAATTACGGGACTTACCGGGCGCCGTGTGTGATTACCATGGAAACAGCTTGGGCGGAAGTCCTTTCTTCTTCGTGTTGTGATGAAGAGCCACCTGCTGCCATCTGCAGGCTGCTGTTGGTACTGTTGGTGTTGGAAACCGGTGAGATTAGATTAGATACAGTACTTTAATAATCCCAAACTGGAAAATCCAGTTAAAAACTACTGTTGTTGTTGTTTTTACTTTTTTGATGGGTAATCATATACACCTTATCCTGTATATCATGAGTAAAAGTAGTCAAGTACAGTAGTCAGGTACAATGACTCTCTCAGGAGAAGGGGGGGGGGTGGCGGCGAGGTCAGCACGCGGTTAAATGGATTTGGATTTAATTTAATTTTATCCTGTTTATTTTATTTTTTTTTGTATATGTACTGTTAATGCTACATGTGTCTGTTAATGTAGTGTATGTCTTGTGGTATGTCCTGTTTTGTTTTCTATCTATCTATCTATCTATCTATCTATCTATCTATCTATCTATCTATCTATCTATCTATCCATAAATGTAAACAAATACATATATACCTATAATATTATTAGAACGAATTAATTTATTAAATCATTTATTATTATTATTATTATTATTATTATTATTATTATTGTTATTATTGTGGTTGTTTTTATATGTGTATATTTATTTGTGCGTGAGAATAGACTGGAGTGGAAAAATAATTTCCCCAATAGAATAAAACAAGTTCCTTCATTTATTTACTTATTTGTTTGTTTGTATCTAAATTAAATTAAATTAAATTAAATTAAATTAAATTAAATTAAATTAAATTAAATTAAATTAAATTAAATTAAATTAAATTAAATTAAATTAAATGTCTTTCTGTCTTTCTTTTGCTGAATTATCTAATGAACCTCTAAAAAACTACACCTCCCATCAACCCCGCGCGGCGCGCTGATTGGCCAGCCTCGCTGGTTGGGTTACGTGGCATTGCTCGGTCTGCGCAGACTCAGTGTAGTTCTATCCGGGGGGAAGATGGCGGCTGTCAGGATGCGGTCGTGTGTGCTGTCGGTGCTGCTCCTGAACGGCTTCTACCACGTCGTGTCGTCGCTGTATTTCCACATCGGAGAGACGGAGAAGAAATGCTTCATAGAGGAGATTCCCGACGAGACCATGATTATCGGTGAGTGGCGCGCGGCGGCAGGAAGTAGCGGCTGAGCGCTAACTTTAGCTAACTTTAGCTAGTCGGCTAAGCGGATAACCGATCCGGTTAGCTGTCGGTCCGCAGGCTGAGGCGTCCGTCCCGCCGGAGCGTGGAGTCAGGAGCTGCTCATCGATCAAATAGTCACTTATATATCAATTATTAATATCAATCGATGAATTAAACTGTAGTTTGGTAACAACAGCGAAGCGGCGGTTCTTTCCTGACCGGAAGGATTCGCCTTGTTGCTTTAAAATAGCTTCAATAAATATTAAAATCCTCCAGGGTGTGAAGTTACTACACTGATGATTGACTTCGGAGAGTCTCAGTCACGTCTAATCCCATTTAGAGGATGATTTCCTCCCGACCGCTCGAACAGCTGTGAGGCGGACAGGGATGTACTTCCGGGTGGGTCCTGAGGGCTTCGAACCGAGGACCTGAGCCACGCATTAACCCTTTAATTCAGTTGTGTGTGTTTGAAACGTGTCCCGGATCGGGATGTGTCACCGTTCACCGTGATGGATGTGATGATGTGTCAGCAGGAAGGAGCTCTGACCCTTCCTCCAGATCACATGTGTCAAACCCAAGGCCTGGGGGCCAAATGTGGCCCGCCACATCATTTAATGTGGCCCGCGAGAGCATAAAAGGTCAGAGTGTCTAAAAATAAAGAGGTCAAAAGTTTGCTTTGACCAAAACCACATTTCCCACAATGCAGTAGATCAGCCCATTTTAACTCTGACTAAACGTTGTGAACAAAGTTAACGTCCTAACTTGTGTCTGATGTTATTTTTCTTTATTGATTGATAGTTTGATCCTTGATTGATGGAGTTCTGTGGGTTTAATAACCTGACAAATGAAAAGGATTTATGTTAGAACAGAGAAACAAACAAACATGTTTTTTCTGTCTAACTGTAATGTTGCATCTGGTCCTTTGAGGACAGCCGTGATGCTGATGTGGTTCTCGGTGAAAATGAGTTTGACATCGTTAGCGATGTCGCTATCCGCTAGCGTTCACAAGCCGACCAATCAGAGCTTAAAGGAACTTATTTAACATTTCATCAGAGAACAGATCCGTCCTGCGTCGCGTTCCTCCTCCCCATCATGATCCGTCCAATCATACGTGACTCTGACTGGATATCCCGGCCACGGTGCCGCCTCATTGGACGTTTGTGTCCCTCAGGGAACTACCGGACCCAGCTGTACGACCGGCAGAAGGAGGAGTACCTGCCGGCCACCCAGGGTCTGGGGATGTTCGTGGAAGCCAAGGACCCCGACGACAAGGTGAGGTGGACGTGATGTAACCATTCACACCTGTGGCCCCCCCTGACGGAACCGTTCACACCTGCTCCGTTCCCCACAGGTCATCCTGTCCCGGCAGTACGGCTCTGAGGGCCGCTTCACCTTCACGTCACACACGCCCGGCGAGCACCAGATCTGCCTGCACTCCAACTCCTCCAAGTTCTCCCTGTTCGCCGGAGGGATGCTGGTGAGGGGGGGGGGTACTTCCTGTTCTCTGGGATTGAACGTCCTGTTCTGTCGTCGTGTTCTGGACTTTATTTTGTCCTTTTAATCTGACTGCTGATGATGGTTTTCCTCTTCCTCGTCACTTCCTGCCCACCTGGGGGGGTCACAGAGGGTTCACCTGGACATCCAGGTGGGGGAACACGCCAACAACTACGCCGAGATCGCCGCCAAAGACAAGCTGACGGAGCTGCAGCTGCGCGTGAGGCAACTGGTGGAGCAGGTGGACCAGATCCAGAAGGAGCAGAACTACCAGCGGGTGGGTGTCGCGCTCTAACACGTTCCCCCTCTGCTTCCTGCTTGGAGCATAGCATCCAGAGCTAACCAGCACTCCCTGCTGTCTGCCCCCCCCCCCCCAGTACCGTGAGGAGCGTTTCCGTCAGACCAGTGAGAGCACCAACCAGCGGGTCCTCTGGTGGTCCATCGTCCAGACGCTCATCCTGGTTGCCATCGGCATCTGGCAGATGAGACACCTCAAGAGCTTCTTTGAAGCCAAGAAACTGGTGTAACTGGTGTGTGTGTGTGTGTGTGTGTGTGTGTGTGTGTGTGTGTGTGTGTGTGTGTGTGTGTGTGTGTGTGTGTGTGTATGTGTGTGATGGATGCAGTACTGAGCGGCGCTCACCGTCGGAGGAGAAGCTGCTGAGGAGACGGGACTCAAACAAATCCATCAGTGCGATCCAGCCGCAGGTTATTCCTGTTACACCCCCCTAAACCCCCCCACCCCCCATCCGATCCTGACAGTCAGTGATCAGGGAACACGTGACGTCTGTTCATCACACTTCCTGGTCCCGTCATCCGGCCGCTCCTCCCAGGACGCTGTCAGTTTGGTTTCATTTTTCCTGTGTCTCCTGACCACTAGGGGTCGCTTTTGCTCACGTGTGAAGAGCAGTTTGGTTATGGGGGGGGGGGGGGGTTGGACTCTCAGTTCAAGTCCTCGACATCTTCTGCCTGTTGAATGAAGGGTCAGCTGACCTGGGTCTCTGCCGGCTCCGCCCTGATGGACAGGAAGTCACCTGACCGTCCGTCGGTGGGACTTTAACGTCTCACAGCCCTCAGACTGAACAGAACCCCAGGTCCCCGACCCGAGGGATCCGATGATGACATCACGACGGAGACTCTCCTGCCTCCTGGTCGGTTCCTCCGGCGGTTGGAGTTACAGATTAACGTGACGGTAGATTCTTGGTTAGTATTTAAATCAGCTGATTGAAGCTGGCTGAGGGGCTCACAGTTATTTTCAGAGATTCTGTCCATTTGAAATTTGACTGAGTTGCACTCAAAATAAAGTTTTGTCACCTTTGGTTTAGACGAGTGAACGAGTGACTGTCTTCTGTTCGTTTAGCTTCCTCCACCAAACTTCGAGTTTAAAATGAATTTTATATACATGTCAGGCTGCTTAACTAAAATGTTTTTTGACTAAAATATCTGAAACATACCTGTGGAATGTCATTAAGCTAAAACAAATGTTTTTAAATGATCTTCTAATAAAGGTTATAACACATTAGTCTTGAATTAATAATTGTCTTAAGTTACTTTAGGTTTTTAGAGCAATTCTCCGAAACAACCAGTGAAAGGAATATTTACATCTTGTTTTTCCTGTCCTGTTCACACTTTATAAAGTCAGGATGAGTCGTCCTGAACAAATATTTGTAAAAGAAAGCAAAACTAGAAGACCAGATGGAAACTGGAACACTTTTCTATTATAAAATTACTGTTAATTAAAGGATTCTGTCTTAAATCTCATCATAAACTGCTGAAAATTTTATTTCCAGTAAAAATAAACCAAATTCTATTAAAAACAGTCTTTAGGGCGTTACTTTAATTAAAAAAACCCCGGTAGGAACGTTTGTCACTGCCCTCCTCTGTTCCCGCTCGGACCCGTTTGCCGGTCGGACAGCGACACAAACGATTCCTCTGTTCCTCATTCCTCACCGGTGATTTGTGTGAA
>NC_090785.1:447500-540000 GCF_040054535.1 Antennarius striatus | reverse complement strand
TCCTGTCGCTGGACAGTTTCCATGGAAACGGCTGCTGCCATCCCACGGATCTGGTTCCTCGTGACGTTTTGGGATTTCAGGTACAAACGAAGAAGAAAACTACTGGATTAAAACTTGGCTCCGCCCTCTCGCCGCCGGTACCGTCTCACCTGGGGAGGTGGGCGGGGCCAACCTCCCACGGTGAGCCTGAGACTGTTACTGTTTAATTTTATATTACTCTGGGATTATGCAAAGGAAGCACAGCAAAGGGCCAGTGGGCGTCGCCGTCCTGACCCCTTCTAGGTCAAAGGTCGTCACGTACCAATGTGAAGGCAAGTCGTGCGGCGACGCCCACAAAGCATCGGAAGTCATTAACCCTTTAATGACAAGAGGAGAAAAGACACGCTTGGCTTCCTGCTGAGCAAGGAAGAGGAGGAGTCAGGAAGATGAAGGGGAGGAGCCACGACCATTTTTGGCGTCGGTTCATTTCTGGCTCATTTTTGTTTTAACGTCTGAATAAACTAAAGATTTAACAACCAGCCCCGCCTATTCCTGTCGGGACACAAACGTCACATCACGCTAAACACGTTAGTGTGTTTAGCGTGACCAACGACCAACATGCTAAACATGCTTCCTCTAACCAGAAGTTAGACAGATCATCACACTGATCGATTACTCCTGATCAATACCTTATTATTATTACCTGGAAACGTTGACTCAGCATTTAATCAGTGATTTCACCGATTGTGACCCGGTCCGTTATCAACCAATCAGTTAGGTCCGTCAGGCGATCAGAAAACGGAACCGAACTCAACGGTGTGTAATGAGCCCGTCTGGCCACCAGAGGGCAGCAGAGGATTGTGGGCAGTGGGACGTCAGTCAGTGAGGTGTGAGTCAGTGTCCAGCAGGGGGAGCTGTTCCCGACCAGAACCAGTGGATCCGCATCCAGGAGTGTTAAATGTTTCTGAGCAGCTGATTTATTTTAAAATTTTAAATTCATATTAAATAAACTTGTTTAATATTTTGTCTTTTTGAGACACGCCTCCGCGACCTTTGACCTCCAGAGGTTCTACCTATCAAGTTCTTCACCTGTGTGTGTGTGTGTTAACCACGGGTCACGGCCTCTGCTGTCGTGACACGGCGTACCCATGGTGCACCTGAAGTGCGATGGGGGGGTGAGCGTGTCAATCAGTGCCACACGTTTCACGACAGGAGGGTCTACACTGTAAAAAAAAAGAATGAAAAGCAAAGAAAAACAACACTATAAAAAGTTTAAAGTGATTTTAATCTAAAACTAAAATTGTTCATTTTTCATTCAAATATCTGAAAACAACACGCTGCCGCGACCCTTTTCACTTTTCTGAACCTCTGCAGCGCCCCCTGCTGGTCTGGAGGCTCTACACTGTAAAAAGAAAATGTAAAAAATGTAAAGTTATAAATGTATTAAATCTTAAAAATTATGATAACTCGTTCATTTTTCATTCAAATATCTGAACATAACCGACTATCGCTATGCTTTTAGCTTTAGCACCCCCTGCTGTTCCAGAGGGTCACTGCAGCGCTGATTTTAGCCGATTAAAACTTTTCCATTTCTTCCAGCCACTGAGGAAAACTCCAGGTCAGCTCGTCTTCCTCCCGGCCCCCTCGTCTTCCTCCCGGCCCCCTCGTCTTCCTCCCGGCCCCCTCGTCTTCCTCCAGGCCCCCTCGTCTTCCTCGCGGCCCCCTCGTCTTTCTCGCGGCCCCTTCGTCTTCCTCGCGGCCCCCCCGTCTTCCTTCGGCGCCTTTTGTCCGTCGCTGCTGTCGAGGAAACGGCGCCAAGACGACCTTCCTGCAGCTGCTCCTCATCGCCAATTAACCCCTCGTGAAGAACACGAGGTCATCGTGGGCTGGACTACTGTATCCTCCTGCCCCCCTCTGCCCCCCCCCACCCCTTTGCGTACCTTTTTCATTGGAACATAAAGAGGAGCTTTGCGGTTATTTCCTGTTAATATTTCTCTTGTGGGGGGCTAATGAGACGCGTCGCCGCTTCACGTTCAAGAGGGCTTAGCATCGGCG
Organism: Antennarius striatus; assembly: GCF_040054535.1. Classification (NCBI taxonomy): domain Eukaryota; kingdom Metazoa; phylum Chordata; class Actinopteri; order Lophiiformes; family Antennariidae; genus Antennarius; species Antennarius striatus. The sequence goes on along the minus strand of NC_090785.1, from coordinate 537,966 downwards.
GGGGGGGGCCGGACGATAATCACATCTTAACTCAAGCGGGCCCCCCCCTGGCCCCTACAATAACTCACACCACTTAATTCCTCCTTTCAGTGCCGCCGCCAAACGCCGGCGGCACAATTAATGTCCCCTAATGGTCTCGTCCAATCACAGCGGGCCGGGGCCAGACCCGCGGCGGGGCCCATTAATTAACACGAGGAGTGGGCGGGGGGGGGCGCCGCGGTTCACACGGGCCTCCGCAGGGCAGCCCATTCAGCCGGGAGGCGGGGGGGCCTTTGTGGGGCTCCAGGAGGGGCTGGCATTTGTCCCCCGGGGGCCAGAAGCTGCAGGGGGAACCGGGCGGCCCCACGGCGGGTGGACGGGCGGCGACACGAGGCGCCGGGCGATACGGGACGGTATGGGGCGCTACGGGGTGATATGGGCAATACGTGGCGATACGGGCGGTATGGGGTGATAAGGGCGGTGTGGGGTGATAAGGGCGGTATGGGGTGATAAGGGTGGTGTGGGGCGGTATGGGGTGATAAGGGCGGTATGGGGTGATAAGGGCGGTGTGGGGCGGTATGGGGTGATATGGGGTGATAAGGGCGGTATGGGGCAATATGAGGTGATATGGGCGGTATGGGAAAATATGGGGTGATATGGGCGGTATGGGGCGATACGGGGCAATATGGGCGGTATGGGGTGATTCAGGCGGTATGGGGCGATACGGGATGCTTCGGTGCTCAGAGACGGGCCTCTGGTTTGGTTATTTGAGCTGAACTGGCTGGAGGTCAAAGGTTAAAACAGATGGACTGACGGTTTAACACGTAAACAATTGCTTACGTAAACATGCTAACCTTTTAGCCCCGAGGCTAACGCTTCTAAACACGTATCGATGGCATGTTTTTAACAGACTCAGATTAACCTGAGATTTTTTAAAATTAGGATTAATTTTAGGATCTGAGGAAACGAGTGAATTTTCATTTAATTAAAAATTAATGTATTTAATTTCCTATAAAAATCATTCAGTTATTGAATGATTTTATTGATTATTGTGTATTTTAGTGTTCATGTCTGAATTTCTTTTTTTGCACCGATCCTGTCGCCCCGTGGGGACAAACAAAGTTTTTTTATCTGTATTAACTCTCTCCCTCTGGAGGAACTAACAGGTGTGTCTGAAGGACGAACACCTGAACGCATCGTCGACTCCGTCGCGTCGCCTTCAGGAACCCGCCGTGGATTCCAGCGTCACACGGGTGAAAGGAACCAATCAGACGAGTCGACACCAGTGAAAACGAGAGGCTGGAGGTAAACGATGATTTAACCCCCGATGAGCCGCCTGTCAGGGAAACACAGCTGGAGACTCCTGGGGGGGCGGCTTCCTGTGACCTCTGACCCCACCGGGTCAATTGTCTTGTTCTGTGTCAATTGAGCTGTCAGTCTCACACACGCACACGCACACACACACACACGCACACGCACGCACACACACACACACACACACACACACACAGAGAGACACACACACACACACACACACACACACAGAGACACACACACACACAAACACACACACACACACACACAGAGACACACACACACACACACACACACAGAGACACACACACACACACACACACACACACACACACAGAGACACACACACACACACACACACACACACACACACACACACACACACACACACACACAGAGACACACACACACACACACACACACACACTGAATCTTGTTCATTTGTTTCATCACATAAAATCACAGAAAATTAATTTGTAAAACTTTTTTTCTTTTTAATCCTGGAATCAAAAACCAGATCCAGATCCAGATCCAGTGTGAACACAGTCTGGACTCGTGTCGTTAATGATTATAGATGATTGATTATTTATTGGTAATAATTGGACTCATTTAATGTCAGATGAGGTGGAGGAGACTCATCATCATCATCATCATCTTCCTCCTCCTCTTCATCTCTTTGATCAACAAAATGGCAGTCGGGGGAGGCCGCCTCTGCGCATGCGCCGCGCACCTCTGCCGGGGAGGGTTAGGGCAGGTATCCGCGCGGCGCGCGGCTGACAGACACTCCCGGTTCAGACTCCGGCGCGAGGCGGCAGGAAGCACCGGGACCCCCCCACCGACCGACCGACCGCAGCCCGCTGCCCCGCCGCCCCCCCCCCGCCGCCCGGTCGCCGCTCTACCGGACACTTTGAACGGAGTTTGCGGGTCTTTTGTCGTCGCGCCGCGCGGGAGCCGCCGCCCCTCCGGACGCAGGTGAGCGGATCCTCCAGGTGCGCAAACCGGGAGCTGCGCGCGGCTTTTACGCACCGGCAGACTTCTGGGGAGTTATGGCTCTCCGGGGGCAGCTGGAAATCTGAGCCCCCCCAGGTCCGTGGAAGTGGACCGAACCCCCCCGCATCGCTCTGCCCCAGGTGCCCCAACGATGTTCCAGCACGGCAGCAAGAAGGGCTTCACCATCGAGGCGCTGGTCGGGAAGGACGCGTCCGGCCGCGGCGGCGTGTCTCCGGAGGAGCCCATCCGGCCCACCGCGCTGCGCTTCCCCGAGTCCCTGCACCCCCCCGCCGGGGGGGTGTTCGGCTCCTGCTTCCAGGGCAGCAGCGGCAGGACTCTGTACCCGTCCGGGCCGGACCTGGTGCTCCCGGAGCCCGGGACGCACACCCAGAGCCCCGGCGCGCTGCCGCTGCACCCGCTGCAGATCCCCCCCCAGAGCTTCTTCAGCGCGCAGCGGGACGCGCTCAGCTTCTACCCGTGGGTGCTCCGGAGCCGGTACCTGGGCCACCGCTTCCAAGGTGAGGAGGGGGGGCGGGGGGTCCTTGTTTACCTGCTGTTTCCTGTGTTGGTGTTTTTATTCATGAGGCTGATTCTACTTTAGTTTGTGTTCATAAAATAAATTTAATTTAATCTGATTTCAGGTCGTTGAAACAAAAGACAGAAAAAAACGGATTTATCAAACTTAAACTAAACCTAAAAATAATATGTTATCATTATAATTATTACTGATTTCCTTCTTAACGTCCTATAAGACAATTAATGTTGTTATTAACGTCCTATAAGACAATTAATGTTGTTATTAACGTCCTATAAGACAATTAATGTTGTTATTGTTATAATAATAATTTTATTATTATTATTTTTATTATTATTATCACTATCATCACATCATACTATTATTAATAATATGATATATTTATAGTAGTATTTTTGTTATTATTATCATAGGTTTGTTATTATTGTTGTTGTTTTGTTATTAAATAACAAACGTGCGGATCCATAATTATTATCTAACTGATTCTACAGTGTGAAGTTTTAACAGTAGTTTGTCATTTATTTATTATTGATAATCGGTCCTCATTGAATCTTATTGATCACTTCACATTTTCTGAGCTGAAAAACGAGCTGATTTGTTTTCTCTTTCTGTTCTGATCGATCGTCTCGATCTGATCGGTCTGATTTCCGGAAACGTCTCTGCTTCGGTTTTTCTGCTTCTGCCGGTGTTTGTTTGTTTGTTTGTTTGTTTGTTTGTTTGTTTAAATTCTGTGATTTGATTTTCCTTCATTCTAAATAATTTAATAATGATAGTAATAATAAAAGTAATTGTAATAGTAATTAATAATAGTAACGTGTTTGACATGGACCCGTCATTAAAGGCTGATTCAATCTTTGATTATTGATTCCATGAATCCCAGGTTAAAGTGACTTTATGCTGTTTCATTTAAATCTAAGCAGAACGTGACTCATCATATTTCATTATGAGTGCTGTTAGAATTAAATGTTAAATTGATTTTCTATCTCTTTCTTTAGTTTTAAGTTCCAGCCCGACAGACGGAATTCGAACTCAGGCGATTATTCAACCAGGAGGAAAAAAATACAAATTCTTCTTTTCATAGGATATAAATTAAATTGAAACCAGTTTCACGGGTTTAAAAAAAAAAACAAACCTGCAGGATAATCAATCACTTTCTCTGCTCTTCAGCTCGCGGCGATCAGCGTCACTTTGATTGATTTATCGTCATTTGATTTATTCGATCGATCCACGGTCAAACAGATGATGACGAAACTCAAACCTACTCAGCAGAAGTCTCGTTCAGGCATCAAGAATTTAAATAAAAAAGAAAAAATCCGAAATTCCCGAAGTTTCCGGAAGTGGGACGCGTCCCAAGAAGTCAGGAGGAATCAGATGATCCCAAATCACAACTGCGTTTAATACATTATTATAAATCAATACATTATTATAAATCAATACATTATTATAAATAAATACATTATTATAAATCAATGCATTATTATAAATCGATACATGAATATAAATCCGGAAAATGAAAATAAATTACATATTCGGTTTTTTAAATTTATGAAAATTTATTATTTATGAAATATAAAATGATAAATGTCACGTTATCAAAAAGGGAAATTTTAAATTTAAATATAAATTTAAAAATTTTAAATGTGAATTATTTTAATCAAAAACTTAAAAATTTAGGAAGAAAATAAAAAGACTGGATTTTAAGCGTTGATCTTAATTTAATGTTGATCAGCTGATCTTTACTGAGATCAAACAGCAGAAGAAAATCGATTATTTTCTATTTATAATTATTAATTCTAATAATTATATTATATTTTTATACACAATCTTTTATTGATCTTTATTGTGTCACGTGACCGCTGACAATCCGTGTTTGACCCTCATTCACTGCGTGCTCCAGATTTAAAGTCTGTCATTTTGAATAAACTTTATTGACTGACAGGTGTTGACACAGTGAAAGGTGATTGGCTGAGCTTCCTGATCCGGATACACGGATCAATAATAATCTTCAGATTTCAGTCAACATTCATTATTAATATGGAGTGTTTACTTTTCTTTTATTCTGTTTTTACTGGATAAACCTGCTAATTATTTAATGAATCTGCAATAATCAAACTAATAAGAAAACATCGGTCGTGATTAAACTCCAATTACTTTTAAATTATGTCTAAAGTAAATAAATGAAGACAAAACAATAAAGTCACGTGTTATAACAGCCGTTAAAAGCGTTATAAAAGTTATAAACACGTTATTACAACGTTAGTACAGCATCCAGATCTGAGTAGTCAATCTGAGGAATCAGCCAAATCACTCACACACACACACACAACACACACACACACACACACACACACACACACACACACACACACACACACACACACACACACACATCTGTTCCTCACGTGTGGAAGTTCACAGCTGATCAGTGGACAAAAATAACGGGACACCTGTTTCATCTGTTTTCACTCGTTCATCTTCCTCTTCCTCTTCCTCTCCTGAGACAAAGCGTTTGTCTCCATCAGCTGCACGCCGGGTTGTGATTGGCTCCGGTCTCGCAGTGACGTCACCCGTCCTGCAGGTGAAGCTCAACCTGGTTTGATCTTCAGCCTGAAGCTTCAGGAGATTCGAACCTTCAACCTCACGTCACACAGAAGCTTTAGCTTTGGCTCCATTTGACCGCGTTTAAAAAAAACTTTTTCAGTAAATTGTTATATTTATAGATCAAATCAAATGAAATCAAGCTGCTGATTCTTCAGATAAACCCCCAAAATCAGAGATGATTCCGTTTTTAATTCAGTTATGACGCTTAAATGTCGTATTTGTTCACCGCTCAGCAAAATTTAAATAAAACGATGGTTTCATGAATTCATAAAATCAAATTTAAATGAAGACGTTTAAAGAGTTGAATGAAGTGATTTGAGTCTGACTTGTTTAATCCAGAAGGACTTTAATCCCAGGTTTATTCCACTGTTCTCTTAACTCCACCTAAAGAACAAAAACATTTGTTCCACGTGAGAAAAAGAGGCTAGAAGAATGTCAAAAATTCAGCTTTTCAGGTTGGGGGGTTATTTTTTGCCCCGGGACAAACAGGAAGCTGGTCCGACAGGAAGCCGACGGAAAACCTGAAAACCTGAGTTCAGTTTAAAACTTTTAAATTAAAAAATGTAAAACAGATCAAAAGAGAAAAACTTTGTAAACATCTCCAAAAGTTCATAAAACTATGAATATTTATAAAGGTTTTATCAGGATCAAAGGAAAAACATCCACGGTAACTATGGTAACGCCAACATTCCTGGTTCTGTCTTCTTAAAGTCACACCTGAATTGATTGATTGATTGATCGATTTATTGATTCATTGATTTATTGATTTATTGATGCTCATTCTTGAACTTCCTGTTCCTGAGGCCTTCTTGTCAGGGACTACTTTCAGTGGTGGAGTGATTTGATCCGGTGGCGTTTGTGATCACTGGAGGATCAGGCAGGTGGAGGAGAGATAAGTTACCTGTTGGCTCCTCCCCCCCCCCCTCCTCCTCCTTCTCCTCCTCCTCCTCCTCACACAGTCTGCTGCTCCTCCGGTCACTGACACACATTTTTATTCGTTAGCGGCCTCCAATCACGTCTCCTGTTGGTCCTCTAGGGGGGCTCGGGGGTCCTCTAGGGGGGCTCGGGGGTCCTCTAGGGGGGCTCGGGGGTCCTCTAGGGGGGCTCGGGGGTCCTCTAGGGGGGCTCGGGGGTCCTCTAGGGGGGCTCGGGGGTCCTCTAGGGGACTTGGGGGTTCTCTAACCACCACAGGTCTAGGCCTGCTTTCAGTGCCAGGAGGACCTGACGTTCTTTCTGCCCAACCCTCCTCATCCTCTTCGTCGCTGGCTGTCGTCACGGTAACCGGAACGCTTTCATCCCGTCCGGCGCTGCGATCCGGCGGCGTCTCGTCTGATTGGTGCTTTAGTTTGAGCGTCGTGATGACAGACGGCGAGGAAACCACGGACGAGTTCGCTAAACGCTGAGTCAGCAGATTTAAAAAAGAGTTCAAACAATCTGATTTGGCCACGCCCCCAGCCACGCCCCCAAACTACGATGCTAGAGCTACACAAACCTAGCGGTGTGTTCGGTCTGGTCTGTGTCACGCTGGTTGTTCAGGTGTACTTTAGGGGGCGGGGCCACGACAGAAAGAACAACAAATATTTGTCTGTGGTAATTTTACCCTGAGAGGAGACTGACAGGCAGGAAGGAGATCCCAGACAGGAAGTGAAGACGGATTCTGACCAGAAGTGATATCAGGAATCAACCGTTACATTTGCAAACGCCGCCGCCGTCACACACGCCGCCGTTTGCATGTGAATAGCAGAGCGATGCTAACGGCGGCTAAAGGCGTGAGCCTACGCCGGCGTGTTTGTGTGTGGCGCGTGTCGACGCGGCGACCGCCAGACGTCGCGCTCAGATTTGTTTTTATTAAAATGAGACGTGAAGATCGGACAGAAACGCGACGCAGATGTTTCACTGCGGCGACCAAACAAAGACGAGCGTAACATCCGTTCGGATCGCCGTCGACCCGCCAGACGCCCTCAAACCGCCGCGTGGCGGCTCGTAAGCAAATCGCCTCCATCGGCGTTAATCCGACGCTCCAGGAAAATCAGTCGAACCGCAACGGAAACAAAAACGTTCACGTTTCAGATCAGATTCTGAAACATCGGCAAGACAAAAAAACGGGTTTAGGGAAAATAAACTTTAGTTTACTACCAGTTCTTATTGATACTATCAGTCTGTATTGATCATTATTGATATTGTTGCTGAACGCTACAGTACCGCCAGAGGCGCTAGGGGGCAGCGTAGTGACGATTAGCAGCTAACGCGAGGAAACGACCAATTAAAGAGCAAAAATAGAAGTAAATTAAAATCATCTGACGCCACAAACATATTGATCAGGTCAGATTGATTATATTGTTCAGATTGGTTGGATTGATTGGATCAACCAGGAACCAATGGTGGATCCTCTCCGTTGGTTCCGTTGACCAATCAGGCGCTTGTCTCCGCCCCCAGACGACAGCAGCCCGGAGAACCTCCTGCTCCACAGCCCGTTCTCCAGGAAGCCCAAACGCATCCGGACGGCGTTCTCCCCCTCCCAGCTGCTGCGGCTGGAGCGCGCCTTCGAGAAGAACCACTACGTAGTCGGAGCCGAGAGGAAGCAGCTGGCCAGCGGGCTGTGTCTGACCGAGACGCAGGTAGGCATGATGGGAAACAGAGGGCATGATGGGAAACGGAAAAATAATGTAATGTTTCATACTGAGGTAAGAATAAATGGTTGGATGGATGGATGATGGTTGTTTGATGGTTGGATGATGGATGATAGATGATGGATGATAGATGATGGATGATGGATGATGGATGATGGTTGGATGATGGATGATAGATGATGGATGGATGAATGGATAGATGATGGATGACGGTTGGTTGATGGTTGGATGATGGTTGGATGCTCCTCCGTCCTGGTGAATCCGACGCTGGCGTGGTTCCCAGCAGAGGAATGCGTTGTTGTGCGTCAGGCGTTAGTCAGGCCCGACGCTCCCCCGCCTCGGGTGATTGATGGTGTTTGTCATCAGGTTGCCATGGCGACGGGAGCCCCGCTGCCAGGAAGTGAACGTGAATCATCCTCCGTTAGCTCTGAGCTAATTCCTCAGCGGCGGCGCTAAAACGGAGCTGTTTAGGTGCAGCTAAGCTAACGGCGCTAACCACTCGTTTGCTGGCTAGCGCCGTTAGCTTGACTGCGCTAACACCGGACCATTTGGCTCGGGATTCTGGGTAGTTATGATAGCGTGATGTAACTGACACACCCTCCATGGCGTGCGCTAACACGCTAACAGGAAGTGGCCGTTGTCTCCTAACCGCCGACTCATCGCGTTCCATCGGCGCTGACAGGTTGTCAGATTTGATGGCGGCGGCGTAATTACCCAGCATCCCGTCTGGCTGGGCGCCGGGTGTCAAAGTGTCGCCTGAGGGGGCGCGTCGAGCCGACGCTGTCAGACGGATGAAGAACACCTGCCCTGATCCGACGCGTCATCCAACAGGATCCAACGTCATCCAACAGGATCCAACGTCATCCAACAGGATCCAACGTCATCCAACAGGATCCCGACGGGTTACTTCCTTCTTTCTTCCTTCCTTCCTTCCTTCCTTCTTTCCTTCCTTCCTTCCTTCCTTCTTTCCTTCCTTCCTTCCTTCCTTCCTTCCTTCCTTCCTTCCTTCCTTCCTTCCTTCCTTCCTTTTTTTCCTTCCTTCCTTCCTTCTTTCCTTCCTTCCTTCTGTCCTTCTTCCTTCCTTCCTTCCTTCCTTTTTTTCCTTCCTTCCTTTCTTCTTTCCTTCTTCCTTCCTTCCTTCCTTCCTTCCTCATGAATTGTGGGTCCTCTGGACTCTATCCCAGCTGGCTCTGGGCAAAAAGTGGGGTACACCCCGTACACGTCGCCAGCGCGTCACAGATCCGCTCACACCTACGTTCACTTCAGTCTGAACGAGTCTCCTTCGAGCTGAGGAACCTGGAGAGAAGATCCAGACTCCACCCAGAAGGGACTCACACGTCCTGTGACGCCACAGCGCCCCCTGTGGAAAGAATAAATGTTTGTGTTAAAGTAAAGAATGAAGCAGGAGGAGAGAGCTAGCATAGACTAGCACAGGTTAGCGACTTTCTAGCGCTGTCCGTTGGAGGCGATGCGTTCAGGACCCTGTGTGATGAACCGTTGTCTCGTGTTGGCGCTGACGTGCTGCACCTGTGCCTCCCCCCACAGGTGAAGGTGTGGTTCCAGAACCGCCGGACGAAGCACAAGCGCCAGAAGCTGGAGGAGGAGTCGCCCGACGCGCAGCAGAAGAGGAAGGGCAACCAGCACGTCAACCGCTGGAGGGCGGCGACGCAGCCGCCGGGCGAAGACGTGGACGTGATCAGCGACGACTAGACTGCAACGCACACACACACACACACACACACACACACACACACACACACACACACCTTCAGTCACCTGAAGGCCTCAAAGGTGCATTCAGGAACCTTCACTTGTTTCAAATGGAAAAAAAACAAGGCTAGCGAAGTCGCTAATGAGCTAACTGCTAAAAGTTATTTACAGAAAAATCAACAGTGTACGATAATCAATAAGAATGATTATATTGGGATTGGAATATTATGTTTTTCAGGTATTCATGAAAATCTGAAAAAAATTCTCTGGAAAATTATTTGAAAAATTCAAAATACTGACAAAAATTGAAATAAAATATGTTTTGGATCATCAGGAAATTTTAACAATGACTGTAAGTCATAAAATTTAGTCAAGTAAATTATTCATAACGTTGAAAATAATCAGCGACTGAAAGAAAATCAAAGAAGAAGAGAAGCAGGAGGTGGCGGTGGATGGATAGGCCAAACTGTCAGGCGTCGTTTTGTGGGTCTTTCTCAATCTGTTCCGGTTTATTACTTCCTGCAAAAGAACATGTGGTGAAAACATGTCTGTCAGGCAGACATTGGAGGCACCACAGAACGCCATTAGCTTTGTGTAGCGCCCACGGCGCTCAAAGCGCAGAGAGAACTGTCGAACCTGGACCGTTTTAGTTCCAAAATTTAAAAAAATCAATGCGTTCACATCAGTAAATTTCCTTCAACCCAGAAAATGATTCTAAATAAAAGACACAGCTCCGTTCACCCCGTAGATAAAAACAATGGAGGGAAAATGAAGGCATGTATGCTAAGCTAACAGCCTGAGCTAGCTGCTTCTGGCGGGAAATGATCTTTAAAAGTAAATCAAACTTTTAACAGATTTTTCTCCTCAGAAGCCAAATTTTCCAGTTATTTCCATTAAAGTGAAAGTTCCTGAAGAAACTTTGAGTCGTGGCGTTTTAGCCGACGCCGCTAGCGGCCAGGTGGGCGCTAGGCGTTCCCGCTCCGACACACACAGACTCACCTGTCAGGGTGTCCCTGAAGGCATCGTCGCTCCCGCAGACATCCGGAGGTCAAACCTCTCCTCAGACGGACCATAAAGACGTGAGCGGCCACGGGGGCGGGGCTTGAGGAGCCGCCGCCTCCTGTCGGGCTGCAGACGCCGGCGAGCTCACAGCTGCTGATGAACGCTTCGGTGCCAAAAAAGGACGTCTGGAAAAAAAAAAGAGGCGAGGGAAGCGAGAAGCTGCTCGTCGGAGGTTCCTGAGCGTCTGTCGGCGCCAGACGGCGGGAAACAGAACAACATGTCGGAGACGGGAAAACAAGGTTCCTCCAGCAGGAGGGAGAACGGGCCCCGCCCACGGCGGCACCGCGCCATCGCCTCGAACAGGTGTGACGACGGTTAGCGGTTAGCATCCAGACAGACTCCACCAGAATCTGACAGGACTGATGGCGGGAAACGTCTCGATGATGTCACAGAGTTCATTCAGTCCTTATATGGTCGTGCCAGGACGTCCTGGATACCTCATCATTCAAACTTCAAAAGTCACATTAGACCCGAAACGACTGAACCTTCACCTCCGTAAGAACACATCCTGTTTGTTTAGAATGTCCTGTGGAATTCTGGGAAATGTAGGAAAACATTCGACCCGTGAACTTCACAGGAGGCTGAAGTTAGAAAGCCTGAACTATTGAATAACAGCTAGAAACGACATTTTTGGAGAATAAGATCTTAATGGAAGCTGCTGAGTAATTTGAATTTTTTTTTCTGATGAGTCATGTTTTGGGTTAAAAAAATTCTTTTTTTGCTGATTCATGTTTCAGGTCCAGAAAAGAAAAAAAAATGAAATTTGTATATAAGAGCTGTTTGTGAATTTTTTTGCTGAATTTGGAATTTTGGGGAAAAAATTTTGGAAATTTTTTTTTAATTTTCGAGATTTCGGGAAAAAAAAAATCAAACTGAGACATGACTTCAAAGAGTTAAAGCGGTGCAGAACAATCTGGACGTCCAGCAGGAGGAACCTGAGGAGAACACATGTGTTTTCCTGCCCATGAAGGAACACGTCACACACACACACACACACACACACACACACACACACACACACACACACACACACACACACACACACACACGTCAGCAGGTTTGTTGACAAAAGAATAGAAAATCAACATTTATTGACGGACGGTGTCGCCGCCCGATGAGGCTGGTCTTAGGATAGCTAGTTTTTCTTTTTTGTAAACAGATGTAGGTATTTATGTAAAAATGGATTTGACAAAGTATTCTATGCATCCGATGTGTTCATCCCACCAACAGCGTCCCGTCTGGTTCTTCATCCGTTCGCCCGTCGCTTCCTTCCTGGACAGATTTACCTCATCGTCTCCTGATGTAGCACTTCTTCTTAGTCAGATCTATTTTTTCATCCTCCTAGGATCGAATGCACTAACTGTAAAATTCTTTTTTGAGAGAGGTGGAACGACGGATTTGTACTTCCTGTGTTCAGATTTGGAGAAAAAATATAAATAAATCGAAATGAAATCTGATGTCTTGATCTGTGATTTCAATCTTTTAAAGCTCAGTTTGAACGACAGGAATCTGATTTATCGGCAAGAAAATCAGTTTCATTTGAAAGTTGTGGAACGTTTCAGGTTGTGTTGCTGGAGGGGGGTTCTCTAGATTTATGAGCTCCTGGAGAAACACGGACATAAATAATAGTTTAGGATTATTATCATAAAATGTGACATTTAGACAGAGTTATTGTTTCCAGACTCCTGCCACAAACGACAGGAAGTTAAACCTGTAAATCCTGCAGGTTGGAGCTGGTCCTCCTGTGGCGGGTCAAACCGATCAAACCGAAGGAGATGGATCTTGGACGACAGATTTCTGCTAAATTCATTTCCCCTCAAACACGTTTAGAGGAAGTACAGAAACGTTCCAGACGTTCCTGATTGAGCTCAGTCAGGAAACACATTGTTCCAGTTCCAGGCACTCCAGACCACAGGTAAGCCAGGACCACAGGTGAGCCCAGGTGACGCGTTCGGAAGCATTTCAAGCCTTTCAGCTCACAGTGCAGATAAATATATCAAAGTTTACGAGAGGAGAAGCGGCGCCGCACAGCCCACAGCCTGATGGGAGCTGCTACCTGCCTGTATGTTGGTGCTGTTGCCATGGAAATATTTCAATATTCACAATGAGAGGCTGGAAAGAAATAACAGATGGCAGGAGGCATGTAGGTGCACGACTGACAGAAACAAATTATCACTTCTTCTCATCTCCTCAGAGTGTACCGACAGTAAAAACGCCACAGAAGGAGACAGGTGAGTCCAGGTGAGCCCCACTGGTTATGATGGTTGTCAGATGTAGTCATCAAAAACAGATATAGATTCTATAGACTATAATCTATAGAATGTATAAGCCCGTATATGTTCATCTTATTTTTTTGCTGAGTCATGCGTAGTAATTTTTTGCTGAGTCATGGTTTGGTAATTTTTTGCAGAGTCATGTTTCAGATTTTTGCTGGGTCTTGGTATGGGAAAATTTGCTGAGTCATGTTTCAGAATTTTTTGCTGAGTCATGTTTAATAGTTTTTCCTGAGTCATGTCTAGGAATTTTTTCAGTCATATTGTCAAAATTTTTTGCTGAGTCATGTTTCAACCTTTTTGCTGAGTCATGTCTATGAATTTTTCCTGAGTCACGGTTTGCTGAGTCTTGTTTCCACATTTTTTATTGAGTCGTGTTTCAGTTCCAGAATTTTCGGGACCTGAAATTGTTGGCGATTTTTTTTGCTGAGTCATGTTTGGACATTTTCGCTGAGTCATGTTTTGGGAATCTTTTGCTGAGTCATGTTTAAGATATTTGCTGAGTCATGTTTCCGAATTTTCACTGAGTCATGGGAACTGAAATTTTTGGCAATTTTTTTTTGCTGAGTCATGTCTAGGAATTTTTTTGCTGAGTCATGTTTCAGAATTTTTGCTGAATCACAGTTTAAATTTTTTAGTGAGTCATGTTTCAGAATTTTTGCCAGAAATTTTTTTTGGCTGCTTCATGTTTCCACAATTTTTCTGAGTCATGTTTCAGGTCCAGATTTTGTGGGACCTGAAATTTTTGTTGAAAATGTTTTTTGTTGAGTCATGTCTAGGAATTTTTTGCTGAGTCATGTTTCAGAATTTTTGCCAGAAAATTTGTTTTGGCTGCTTCATGTTTCCACAATTTTTCTGAGTCATGTTTCAGGTCCAGATTTTGTGGGACCTGAAATTTTTGTTGACAAAAAATTTTTTTGAGTCATGTCTAGGAATTTTTTGCTGAGTCATGTTTCAGAATTTTTGCCAGAAATTTTTTTTGGCTAAATCATGTTTCCACAATTTTTTCTGAGTCATGTTTCAGGTCCAGATTTTGTGGGACCTGAAATTTTTGTTGAAAATTTTTTTTGTTGAGTCATGTCTAGGAATTTTTTGCTGAGTCATGTTTCAGGCCCAGATTGTTTTTTTTGGGACGTGAAATTTTTGTCGAAATTTTTTTTTGCGGAGTCATGTTTCAGGTCCAGATTTTTTGGGAAGTTAAATTTTTGTTGAAAATTTGTTTTGCTGAGTCATGTCTAGGAATTTTTTGCTGAGTCATGTTTCAGAATTTTTGCTGAGTCACGTTTTGGGAATTTTTGCTGAGTCATGTTTCAGGCCCAGATATTTTTATTTTGGGACCTGAAATCTTTGTCGAAATTTTTTTTTTTGCTGAGTCATGTTTCAGGTCCAGATTTTGTGGGACCTGAAATTTTTGTTGAAAAAAAATTTTTTTGAGTCATGTCTAGGAATTTTTTGCTGAGTCATGTTTCAGAATTTTTGCCAGAAAATTTTTTTTGGCTGCATCATGTTTCCACAATTTTTTCTGAGTCATGTTTCAGGTCCAGATTTTGTGGGACCTGAAATTTTTGTTGAAAATTTTTTTTGTTGAGTCATGTCTAGGAATTTTTTGCTGAGTCATGTTTCAGAATTTTTGCTGAGTCACGTTTTGGGAATTTTTGCTGAGTCATGTTTCAGGCCCAGATTATTTTTTTGTGGGGCCTGAAATTTTTGTCGAAATTTTTTTTTGCGGAGTCATGTTTCAGGTCCAGCTTTTTTGGGAAGTTAAATTTTTGTTGAAATTTTTTTTTGCTGAGTCATGTCTAGGAATTTTTTGCTGAGTCATGTTTCAGAATTTTTGCCAGAAAATTTGTTTTGGCTGCTTCATGTTTCCACAATTTTTCTGAGTCATGTTTCAGGTCCAGATTTTGTGGGACCTGAAATTTTTGTTGAAAAAAAATTTTTTTGAGTCATGTCTAGGAATTTTTTGCTGAGTCATGTTTCAGAATTTTTGCCAGAAAATTTTTTTTGGCTAAATCATGTTTCCACAATTTTTTCTGAGTCATGTTTCAGGTCCAGATTTTGTGGGACCTGAAATTTTTGTTGAAAAATTTTTTTGTTGAGTCATGTCTACAAATTTTTTGCTGAGTCATGTTTCAATATTTTTGCTGAGTCACGTTTTGGGAATTTTTGCTGAGTCATGTTTCAGGCCCAGATATTTTTATTTTGGGACCTGAAATCTTTGTCGAAATTTTTTTTTTGCTGAGTCATATTTCAGGTCCAGATTTTTTGGGAAGTGAAATTTTGTAGAATTTTTTTTGCTGAGTCATGTCTAGGAATTTTTTTTGCTGAGTCATGTTTCAGAATTTTGGCTGAGTCGCAGTTCGATTTTTTTTGCTGAGTCATGTCTAGGAATTTTTTGCTGAGTCATGTTTCAGAATTTTTGCTGAGTCAGGGTTTGAAATTTTTTGCTGAGTCATGTCTAGGAATTTTTTGCTGAGTCATGTTTCAGAATTCTTGCTGAGTCACGGTTTGAATTTTTTGCTGAGTCATATTTCAGAATTTTTACTGAGTCATGTTTTCAGTTCCACAATTTTTGGGACCTGAATGTCATGTTTTAGAATTTTTGCTCGAATGTCTTTTTTGGCTGCATCATGTTTCCACATTTTTTCTGAGTCATGTTTCAGGTCCAGATTTTGTGGGACCTGAAATTTTTGTAGAAAATTTTTTTTGTTGAGTTATGTCTAGGAATTTTTTGCCGAGTCATGTTTCAGAATTTTTGCTGAGACACGTTTTGGGAATTTTTGTTGAGTTATGTTTCAGGCCCAGATTTTTATTTTTTTGGGACCTGAAATTTTTGTGGAATTTTTTTTTGCTGTGTCATGTTTCAGCTCCAGATTTTTTGGGAAGTTAAATTTTTGTTGAAATTTTTTTTTGCTGAGTCATGTCTAGGAATTTTTTGCTGAGTCATGTTTCAGAATTTTAGCCAGAAAATATTTTTTGGCTGCTTCATGTTTCCACAATTTTTCTGAGTCATGTTTCAGGTCCAGATTTTTTGGGAAGTTAAATTTTTGTTGATTTTTTTTTTGATGAGTCATGTGTAGGAATTTTTTGCTGAGTCATGTTTCAGAATTTTTGCTGAGTCACGTTTTGGGAATTTTTGTTGAGTCATGTTTCAGGCCCAGATTTTTTTTTTTGGGACCTTAAATTTTTGTCGAATTTTTTTTTTGCTGAGTCATGTTTCAGCTCCAGATTTTTTTGGGAAGTAAAATTTTTGTTGAAATGTTCTTTTGCTGAGTCATGTCTAGGAATTTTTTGCTGAGTCACGTTTTAGAATTTTTGCTCGAATGTTTTCTTTGGCTGCATCATGTTTCCACATTTTTTCTGAGTCATGTTTCAGGTCCAGATTTTGTGGGACCTGAAATTTTTGTTGAAAATTTTTTTTGTTGAGTTATGTCTAGGAATTTTTTGCTGAGTCATGTTTCAGAATTTTTGCTGAGTCACGTTTTGGGAATTTTTGTTGAGTCATGTTTCAGGCCCAGATTTTTATTTTTCGGGATATGAAATTTTTGTCGAATTTTTTTTTTGCTGAGTCATGTTTCAGGTCCAGATTTTGTGGGAAGTTAAATTTTTGTTGAATTTTTTTTTGCTGAGTCATGTCTAGGAATTTTTTGCTAAGTCATGTTTCAGAATTTTTGGCAGAAAATTTTTTTTGGCTCCTTCATGTTTCCACAATTTTTCTGAGTCATGTTTCAGGTCCAGATTTTGTGGGACCTGAAATTTTAGTTGAAATTTTTTTTGTTGAGTCATGTCTAGGAATTTTTTGCTGAGTCATGTTTCAGAATTTTTGCTGAGTCACGTTTAGGGAATTTTTGCTGAGTCATGTTTCAGGCCCAGCTTATTTGTTTTTTTTGGGATCTGAAATTTTTTTCGAATTTATTTTTTGCTGAGTCATGTTTCAGGTCCAGAGTTTTTGGGAAGTTAAATTTTTGTTGAATTTTTTTTTGCTGAGTCATGTCTAGGAATTTTTTGCTGAGTCATGTTTCAGAATTTTTGCCAGAAAATTTTTTTTGGCTGCTTCATGTTTCCACAATTTTTCTGAGTCATGTTTCAGGTCCAGATTTTGTGGGAGCTGAAATTTTTGTTGAAATTTTTTTTGTTGAGTCATGTCTAGGAATTTTTTGCTGAGTCATGTTTCAGAATTTTTGCTGAGTCACGTTTAGGGAATTTTTGCTGAGTCATGTTTCAGGCCCAGATTATTATTTTTTTTGGGACCTGAAATTTTTGTCGAATTTATTTTTTGCTGAGTCATGTTTCAGAATTTTTGCCAGAAAAATTTTTTTGGCTGCTACATGTTTCCACAATTTTTCTGAGTCATGTTTCAGGTCCAGATTTTGTGGGACCTGAAATTTTTGTAGACATTTTTTTTTGTTGAGTCATGTCTAGGAATTTTTTGCGGAGTCATGTTTCAGGCCCAGATTTTTTTTTTGGGGACCTGAAATTTTTGTCGAAATTTTTTTTTGCGGAGTCATGTTTCAGGTCCAGATTTTTTGGGGAGTTAAATTTTTGTTGAAATTTTTTTTTGCTGAGTCATGTCTAGGAATTTTTTGCTGAGTCATTTTTTCAGTTCCAGAATTTTTGGGACCTGAATGTCATGTTTTAGAATTTTTGCTCGAATGTTTTTTTTGGCTGCATCATGTTTCCACATTTTTTCTCATGTTTCAGGTCCAGATTTTTTGGGACCCGAAATTTTTGGCGAAAAAAAACTTATTTGCAGGGTCATATTTGGACATTTTTGCTGGGTTATGTTTTAGAATTTTTACTGGAATTGTTTTTCATTGGGTCATGTTTCAGAATTTTTACTGAGTCATGGGAACTGAAATTTTTGTTAAAACATTTTTTTGCTGAGTCATGTCTAGGAATTTTTTGCTGAGTCATGTTTCAGAATTTTTGCTGAGTCACAGTTTTAATTTTTTGCTGAGTCATGTTTCAGGATTTTTGCCAGAATTTATTTTTTGGCTGCTTCATGTTTCCACATTTTTTCTGAGTCATGTTTCAGGTCCAGATTTTTTGGGACCTGAAATTTTTGGCAAGAAATATTTTTTGCAGGGTCATATTTGGACATTTTTGCTGGGTTATGTTTTAGAATTTTTACTGGAATTGTTTTTCGTTGGGTCATGTTTCAGAATTTTTACTGAGTCATGGGAACTGAAATTTTTGGTAAAACATTTTTTGCTGAGTCATGTGTAGGAATTTTTTGCTGAGTCATGTTTCAGAATTTTTGCTGAGTCACAGTTTTAATTTTTTGCTGAGTCATGTTTCAGGATTTTTGCCAGAATTTTTTTTTTGGCTGCGTCATGTTTCCACAATTTTTCTGAGTCATGTTTCAGGTCCAGATTTTGTGGGACCTGAAATTTTTGTTGAAAAAATTTTTTGTTTGAGTCATGTCTAGGAATTTTTTGGTGAGTCATGTTTCAGAATTTTTGCTTAGTCACGGTTTGAATTTTTTGCTGAGTCACGTTTTGGGATTTTTTACTTGAGTCATGTTTCAGGCCCTTTTTTTTTTTTGGGACCTGAAATTTTTGTCGAAATTTTTTTTGCTGAGTCATGTTTCAGGTCCAGATTTTGTTCGGAAGTGAAATTTTTTGGTAATTTTTTTTTGCTGAGTCATGTCTAGGAATTTTTTGCTGAGTAATGTTTCAGAACTTTTGCCAGAAATTTTTTTTGGCTGCTTCATGTTTCCACAATTTTTCTGAGTCATGTTTCAGGTCCAGATTTTGTGGGACCTGAAATTTGTCTTGAAATTTTTTTTTGTTGAGTCATGTCTAGGAATTTTTTGCTGAGTCATGTTTCAGAATTTTTGATGAGTCACAGTTTGAATTTTTCGCTGAGTCACGTTTTGGGAATTTTTGCCGAGTCATGTTTCAGGTCCAGATTTTTTGGGAAGTGAAATTTTTGGTAAATTTTTTTTGCCGAGTCATGTCTAGGAATTTTTTGCTGAGTCATGTTTTTAGAATTTTCGCTGAGTCACGGTTTGAATTTTTAGCTGAGTCATGTCTAGGAATTTTTTGCTGAGTCACGTTTTGGGAATTTTTGCAGAGTCATGTTTCAGGTCCAGATTTTTAGGGACTTGAATGTCATGTTTCAGAATTTTTACAGAGTCATGTTTTCAGTTCCAAAATTTTCGGGACCTGAACTTTTTGTGAATTTTTTTTTGATAAGTCATGTTTGGACATTTCTGCTGAGTCATGATTTAGAATTGTTTTTGAGTCACGTTTCAGGTCAAGATTTTTTGGGACCTGAAATTTTTGTAGAAATTTTTTTTTTGTTGAGTCATGTTTCAGGTCTAGATTTTTTGGGAACAGAAATTTTTGGTAATTTTTTTTTTGCTGAGTCATGTCTAGGAATTTTTGCTGAGTCATGTTTCAGAATTTTTGCCAGAATTTTTTTTGTGGCTGCTTCATGTTTCCACAATTTTTCTGAGTCATGTTTCAGGTCCAGATTTTTTGGGACCTGAAATTTTTTGTAAATTTTTCTTTGTCGAGTCATGTCTAGGAATTTTTTGCTGAGTCACGTTTTGGGAATTTTTGCTGAGTCATATTTCAGGGCCAGATTTTTTTTGGGGACCAGAAATTTTTGTCGAAATTTTTTTTGCTGAGTCATGTCTAGGAATTTTTTTGCTGAGTCATGTTTTCCGTTCCAGAATTTTCGGAACCTGAATGTCCTGTTTTAGAATTTTTGCTAGAATTGTTTTTTCAGCTGTGTCATGTGTCCACAATTTTTCGGAGTCATGTTTCAGGTCCAGATGGTTTGGGACCTGAAATGTTTGGTGAAAAACTTTTATATGCAGGGTCATGTTTATACATTTTTGCTGGGTTATGTTCTAGAATTTTTACTGGAATTTTTTTTCACTGAGTCATGTTTCAGAATTTTTGGTGAGTCACGGTTTGAAATTTTTGCTTAGTCATGTTTTAGAATTTTTACTGAGTCATGTTTTCAGTTCCAGAATTTTCGTGACCTGAATGTCATGTTTTAGAATTTTTGCTGGAATTTTTTTTTCGCTGCGTCATGTGTCCACATTTTTTCGGAGTCTTGTTTCAGGTCCAGATTTTTCGGGACCTGAAATTTTTGGTGAAAAACTTTTTTTGCACGGTAATGTTTGGACATTTTTGCTTGGTTATGTTTTAGAATTTTTACTGGAAATTTTTTTCGCTGAGTCATGTTTCAGAATTCTTGCCAGAAAATTTTTTTTGGCTGCTTATTTTTCCACAATTTTTCTGAGTCATGTTTCCGAATTTTTACTGAGTCATGTTTTCAGTTCCAGAATTTTCGGGACCTGAATGTCATGTTTTAGAATTTTAGCAAGAAATTTTTTTTGGGCTGCGTCATGTTTCCACACTTTTTACTGAGTCATGTTTCCGGTCCAGATTTTTTGGGACCTGAAATTTTTGGTACATTTTTTGCTCAGTCATGTTTTAGAATTTTTGCTAGAATTTCCTGCTTGGCTGTGTCATGTCTATGAATTTTTGCTGAGTCATGTTTTCAGTTCCAGATTGTTTGGGACCTGAAATTTTTGGTGATATTTTTTTTTGCCAAGTCATGTTTGGACATTTTTGCTGAGTCATGTTTCCGAATTTTTTCTGAGTCATGTTTTCAGTTCTAGAATTTTCAGGACCTGAAAGTCATGTTTTAGAATTTTTGCTAGAATTTTTTTGTCGGCTGTTTCATGTTTCCACATTTTTTCTGAGTCATGCTTCAGGTCTAGATTTTTTGGGACCTGAAATTTTTGTTGAAATTTTTTTTGTTGAGACATGTCTAGGAATTTTTTGCTGAGTCACGTTTTGGGAATTTTTGCTGAGTCATGTTTCAGACTTTTTTCTGAGTGTCTGAATGTCTGTTTTAGAATTTTTTGCTACAATTTTTTTTCCGGCTGCGTCATGTTTCGACATTTTTTCTGAGTTATGTTTCAGGTTTAGATTTTTTGGGACCTGAAATTTTTGGTAAAATATTTTTTTGCTGAGTCATATCCATGAATTTTGTTGAGTCATGTCCATGAATTTTTGCTGAGTCACGGTTTGGAAATTTTGCCTAGTCATGTTTCAGAATTTTTTCCGAGTCATGTTTTCAGTTCCAGAATTTTCGGGATCTGGAAGTCATGTTTTAGAATTTTTGTAAGAATTTTTTTTCAGCTGCATCATGTTTCAACACTTTTTCTGAGCCATGTTTCAGGTCCAGATTTTTTGGGAAGTGAAATTTTTTTTTCTGAGTCATGTTTCAGAATTTTTTCTGAGTCATGTTTTTAGTTCCAGAATTTTCAGGACCTGAATGTCATGTTTTAGAATTTTTGCTAGAATTTTTTTTCGGCTGCGTCATGTTTCCACATTTTTTCTGAGTCATGTTTCAGGTCCAGATGTTTTGGGACCTGAAATTTTTGGTGAAATTTTATTTTTTGCAGTCATGTTTGGACATTTTTGCTGAGTCATGTTTTAGAAATTTTGCTGAATTTTTTTTTGCTGAGCCATGTCCATGAATTTTTGCTGAGTCATATTTCAGGTCTAGATTTATTTGGGACCTGAAATGTTTGGTGGAATTTTTTTTTGCTGAGTCATGTCTAGGAATTTTTAGCAGAGTCACGTGTTGGGAATTTTTGCTGAATCATGTTTCAGGTCCAGAATGTTTTTGGGAACTGAAATTCTTGGTAAATTTTGTTTGCTGAGTCATGTCTAGGAATTTTTTTGCCGAGTCATGTTTCAGAATTTTTGCTGAGTGATGGTTTGAAATTTTTGCTGAGACATGTTTCAGAATTTTTACTGAGTTTTGTTTTCAATTCCAGAATTTTCGGGACCTGAGTGTCATGTTTTAGAATTTTTGCCAGAATTTTTTTTTTGGCTGCTTCATGTTTCCACAATTTTTCTGAGTCATGTTTCAGGTCCAGATTTTTTGGGACCTGAAATTTTTGGTGAATTTTTTTTTGCTAAGTCATGTTTGGACATTTTTGCTGAGTCATGTTTCCGAATTTTTTCAGAGTCATGTTTTCAGTTCTAGAATTTTTGGGACCTGAAAGTCATGTTTTAGAATTTTTGCAAGAATTTTTTTTTGGGCTGCGTCATGTTTCCACACTTTTTCTGAGTCATGTTTCCGGTCCAGATTTTTTGGGACCTGAAATTTTTGTTGACTTTTTTTTTTGTTGAGTCACGTTTTGGAATTTTTGCTGAGTCATGTTTCAGACTTTTTTCTGAGTCTTGTTTTCAGTTCCAGAATTTTCGGGACCTGAATGTCAAGTTTCAGAAATTTTGCCAGAATTTTTGTTTTGGCTGTGTCATGTTTCCACATTTCTTCTGAGTAATGTTTCAGGTCTAGATATTTTGGGACCTGAAATTTTTGTAGAATTTTTTTTGTGTAGAGTCATGTCTAGAAATTTTTTGCTGAGTCACGTTTTGGGAATTTTTGCTGAGTCATGTTTCAGAATTTTTAAAAGAAATTTTTTATGCTGAGTCATGTCCATGAATTCTTGCAGAGTCATGTTTTAGAATTTTTACTGAGTCATTTTTTCAGTTCCAGAATTTTTGGGACCTGAAAGTCATGTTTTAGAATTTTTGCTGAATTGTTTTTGCGAAGTCATGGTTTGACATTTTTGCCGAGTCATGTTTTAGAAATTTTTTGCAGAATTTTGCAAAATGTCTATGATTTTTGCTGAGTCATGTTTCAGAATTTTTTCTGAGTCATGTTTCAGTTCTAGATTTCTTGAGACCTGAAAGTCATTGTTACAATTTTTGTGGAAATTTTTTTTGCTGACTCATGTCCATGAATTTTTGCTGAGTCACGGTTTGGGAATTCTTGCTGAGTCATGTTTCAGACTTTTTTCTGAGTCATTTTTTCAGTTCCAGAATTTTCGGGACCTGAAAGTCATGTTTTAGAATTTTTGCAAGAATTTTTTTTTTGGCGGCTGCATCATGTTTCAGGTAATAGAATACACCAAGAAGAGAAGATTTGAAATCCACATTTTTATTGGTTAAATCTGCTTTATTAATGAAATTCAAAAGAAAAAAGGCCAAGCACATCAGCAAACCAATTAGGCCAGGTGTATTTCTTAAAAATGTTATACAAATACAGTTAAATAAAATAAATAAAATTCAGAAATAAAATAATCTGAGTCTCAAACAGGCACAGAAGCAGACTCTCAATCAGAATGAATATAAAGCTGACTCAATACAACAATTCACCATGAATAGTAGAACATGTCTCTGAATAAGGAAACTAAATAGTAAGATGCTAACAGGCTTTTCCTTTAAAGGGTGAGATAACGTTCAACTCTGTGTCCTTCAATGTTTTACATTTAAATGATACGTTAGTCTGGAGCTGCTTCAGTGATGTGAAGATTCTCTTTTACAAAAGGTACAAATCACTGCGTTTTTGTTGATTGTCCGTCTTTGTTCGTTTTAGAAATAAACTTTCTGCCCAAAGGTCCCGGTGGTCTTGGTTCACTCTTACTTTGTTGAGTCATGTTTCAGAATTTTTGCTGTTTATGGTTTGTACAGATTTCAGAACCAGAATTTTTTTTTGCCGAGTCTTGTTTCGGTATTCTTTTCTTGTTTCAGCAAGAAAAAACAAACTGGTCACGACTAGTACGCTGCTGAGCCACACAAAGACAAACCACCGTGCTCAAATTCACACACTACTGGCAATTTGGACCAGCTAGTTAATCTGACGCGCCTGTGTTTGGAAATGGAAGGAAGCCAGAGAACCAGGAGAGAACCCACGGAGATACAGGGAGAACATTCAAACTCTGAAAATTCCTTGCTGTTCGGCGACAGCGCTGCCCACTGCACAACCATGTGCCTTTTGTTAACATAACCAAAAAAAATTCTGAAACATGACTCACCAAAAATTCCCAAAATATGACTACAGGAGTTAAACTACAATTAGTTCCAAATCAGACGAGCCGGCCCAGCCGTGCTACCAAACCCAATTAAGATCTGAGCCTGTTGATACACCCCGTTTCTACACCCCGTTTCTACACCCCGTTTCTACACCCGTTTCTACACCCGTTTCTACACCCGTTTCTACAAACCGTTTCTATACCCTGTTGCTGAGCGTCAGGCTCGGTTTCAGAACCGGTCAGAACCACCTGATGATGTATGCCTACCACTGTATGTGTGTGTGTGTGTGTGTGTGTGTGTGTGTGTGTGTGTGTGTGTGTGTGTGTGTGTGTGTGTGTGTGTGTGTGTGTGTGTGTGTGTGTGTTTCCTGATCAAAGTTGCTCTGATGGAGGGAAAGTTTCCTGGCGTCAGGTCTTGATGGAGGGAAATTCCAGTCATCTTCAGAACAGAAAATCATTCAAAATGTAGACTTTGTACGGGAAAAAAATCCCGCAATAATATTCTCTAATTATATTCTTTAATAATATTCTTTAATAATATTCTCTAATAATATTCTCTAATAATATTCTCGAATAATATTCTCTAATAATATTCTCTAATAATATTCTCTAATAATATTCTCTAATAATATTCTTTAATAATATTCTTTAATAATATTCTCTAATAATATTCTCTAATAATATTCTCTAATAATATTCTCTAATAATATTCTCAAATAATATTCTCTAATAATATTCTCTAATAATATTCTCTAATAATATTCTTTAATACTATTCTCTAATAATATTCTTTAATAATATTCTTTAATAATATTCTTTAATAATATTCTTTAATAATATTCTTTAATAATATTCTCTAATAATATCTTTAATAATATTCTTTAATAATATTCTTTAATAATATTCTTTAATAATATTCTCTAATAATATTCTTTAATAATATTCTTTAATAATATTCTTTAATAATATTCTTTAATAATATTCTCTAATAATATTCTTTAATAATATTCTTTAATAATATTCTTTAATAATATTCTTTAATAATATTCTTTAATAATATTCTCTAATAATATTCTTTAATAATATTCTTTAATAATATTCTTTAATAATATTCTTTAATAATATTCTTTAATAATATTCTCTAATAATATTCTTTAATAATATTCTTTAATAATATTCTTTACTGTAAGTGTTGAAACAACAATTAAGATGTTTCACAATTCGACAAAAAAGTTGCAAAAAATGCAGATAAAAATCACTTCAGTTTCCCGTTGACCGAATGTTTCTGGACTCTTTATTTCTTCCACCTGCAACCAAAACCATCAAGTTTTATATAAATAAGAAAAAACACACAAAGACATTTTTAAAGTTACAATAAAAAATTTTATTTATCCAAAACTGAGAAACAAAAAGTTCCCACCGCCGGATTGACGTGGAGTCGTCTCTTCCCGCTCCGGGGGCCACCTACGAACAAACGCAACCACCTCGGCGTTTCGTAAGCTGTTGCCATGGAAACATTTACGAGAATATCAACTTTTCAGCGGTGACTGGCACAAAATGTGAGCACACAAAAGGTTTTACAGCCGTCAATTACCCCCCCACTCCGCCCCCCAGCGCTCATGGGACAAACCAAACAAGCCCCGCCCTCTTAAGCGATGGGAAAATTCCGCCAAATTCCACCATAATTTGAAGACACGGAAACGCGATCAAACAGATGTTTGTTTTCATCATGACGACCAGCCGAACCGGAAGAACGTCCTCCGTTACCGGAGGTGAGGATAAACAACAACAAACGAGGTAAACAAACTGGTTAGCGACCCGAAACGCGTCATGTGACCTCAACTAGCGTCAGCTCTAAACCCCCCCAACGTGCAGAAGGCCTCTTGGCGCAAACATCCCACCTTGATTTACAGCTGCAGTAAAACCACCTTCCTGTGATGTTACCGTGGCAACGCAGCCAGCGGGTTTTGATTTAGCGCTGCCGTGACGCGCTAATGACGGGTTAGCAGCCGCGCCGCGAGTTCTGTGGCGTTTATTAACTGGAAGAGCTGGTCCTGGAGGGGGGGCCCGAGATGCTTCTGAATCAGCACCCGGGGGGCCACCTCAACCCCCCCCAGCGTTTCCTCAGACGCCACCTGGACAGGCCGCCGCCATTGGCTGAGAGGAGCTGGGGGGAGGTGAAGGACCGCCTCCAGCGGCGGCGCCCGGGCGTTAAAGATGTTTTCTTAATGAATCACTCCAATGCTTCAATTTACAGTCACACCCGCTGACCAATCAGAGACCAGCGCCGCGGCGAGGCTGCCGAACGCTGCTGGGATGATTACCCATAATCACCCGGGAGCTCAGCGTGTCCAGACGACACTGTCATTACCTTATTGGTTGATTCATTGCTGTTTAATAGACTGAAACAGGAAGAGAAACCATCACACAAACCGTCGCTACGGAAACCCAGTGCTGTCAAAAATAGTCACAGATGTGTTAAAACTCCAATCAAAAAACACTTTAATCACTTTATTCTTCCTGCTTTTGCTCGTCTCCTTTATTTCCTCCTTTCTGTGGCTCCTTTTAGGAAGGAGTTGAACCTGAATGAGAATAATAATATTAATAATAATAATAATAATAATAATAATAATAATAATAATAATAATAATTTGGATTTCATTATATAACATTACATAATACAATATTATTAATAATAATAATAATATAAATCAGCTTGCTGATATATTATAATACTATAATATTATATAATAAGAAAATAATTATAATATAATTAGAAAATAATAATAAAATATTATAATAAAAACATTATAATGGAAATATGACATAATAATAATATATTAATAATATAAAATTATAATAACTATCACATAGTAAAATAAGAATATAATGAAACAGTGTAAAAATAAAATGATATTATAATAAAATAATTAGAAAAAAATATGACAACATACCAATAGAATGAAAATAAAAGTAATAACAATAATACTATAAAAAATAATAATGATAAAATAACAAAAAGTAATGGTAAAATTATACAATAACAAAATATAAAAATAAAGTTGTGTCTGTGACTGACATGACATTTGGATCATTTCGTCTAATAATTATTAATAAAGTATTGTAACTTTATTTATATTAAGTTTTAAAAGGTTTTCAACAGATTTCAGTCCAGCATGTAAATAAATAAATAGACAAATAAACAAACAAACACCGTCATGTGTGTGTGTGTGTGTGTGTGTGTGTGTGTGTGTGTGTGTGTGTGTGTGTGTGTGTGTGTGTGTGTGTGTGTGTACAAGGTGTGCTGGCGCCAGAAGCCGGATCGTTGTGCGTGGATGCCTCCAAGCATACTCACACACACACACACACACACACACACACACACCACACACACACGTCACCGGAGATCAATGTGGCCCAACCTGTAGTTCAGGTGAGCAGGACACACAACAACACTAATTACACCACTGTTTGGCTAATAAACACACACACACACACACACACACACACACACACACACACACACACACACACACACACACACACACCTCTCCCGACAAGTGTGAGCCTGCTTCTCATTGGTCAAACGTTCCCCAATCGACAGCTTTAAATTCAAGTTACGTGAGGGCGGAGCCTCCTCTGATTGACGATGCTAACACATGCAAACAGGTTAGCCTGAATCCTTCAGTTTAAACTGATTGCTAGTTGTTTTATCCAGGCTAGCTGTCGCTAACAAAACCAAAACTCTGAGCTAAAAGAGGCTAAAGTGCTCTGGCTTGGTGAGCGTGAGCCGCACCTGCCGCCTCTTCTGATTGGCTGTTGATGTTGCATCGCTGATTGTTTCTGGATCCTCGGGGGGGTGGGGGGGGACAAAAAGTTGTGAAGATTCCTGGAATTACTCATCTGGCTGGAGTCTTGATTTCCCATCAGCCCCGGGTGCGGCGTTTGCTGCGGCCCCAGCCAACCCGCCGGGAGGCGCTGACTGACTGACGGCTGATTGGCTGCTGCTTTGTGCTCTTTGTTGACAGCAACAACAGTTTTGCGTGTTTGATGGAGGATTAGAGCTCATTAGGCGGTGTGGACGCTCGCCAGGAGCCGCTGAACACACCACATGTGCTTCATCCGGGGGGGGCCGGGTCACCGAGATCCTCACGCTGCCCTGGGGAGGAGGGGCGGGGCCTTTAGCCTTAAAAGGATGGTTAAATTCATGGGATTGGTTGCTATTGGCTGAAGATGCTGTAGTACGTATGCCACGCCAGCGGGGGGCGGTGTGACGATCCAGCGTTCATCTAGGGGATGCAGATCATAAATCCAGCGGGGGCCCAAACAGAACCCCCCCCCATCAAACGCCTCCTGCAGGAGAGTGAAAGCTGATTACGCCCGACGTGATTGGACAGCTTCCTCCTGACAGCCGGCTTCCTGTCGGCCCCCGGCGCTGCAGCGGGGGGTGTCACAGTCGAAGCTGACAATCGGACCGCCCCCCCCTTCCCCTCATAAATTTACCTCTGACACAAGTCGGCACAGGTGATCCCACGCCGCTGCAGGCGGGGGCGGGGCCTCAGGGGCCTCCTGCCGAGACAAACTGAGCCTCTCTTCTGTGGTTATTTCATCAAGGGGGGGCAGGGGGGCAGGAGGGGCAGGGGGGTTGGATTCCCAGAAATAGAAAGTATTTTGGGTTTATATAAACAAACGGTTGTCATCATCACCTGACTCAACGCCATCTGTTGGCATCTGAAGGGGCGGAGCCTCCACCAGCAACGCTTTGATGATCGACTCCTAAAGGACTCGACTGATGGTGGAAAGAAATGAAAGTCAATCAATCTGAGTTATTGATCTTTAACCCCTACACCCCTGACCTGTTTGGACGTTTTTTGGTACTTCTGATATTTGTCTCTATTCCACCTTAAATGATTTAACAACACATGTTTGGTATGTTTATCTTCAGCACAGCTTCAGCTACATGAAGAGATGGTTTTTATTTCCCTATAACTTGTTTTATTGACATATTGGGGCAAAACAGACACAAACACTCAAATTCAGAAATGGAACAAATTATATTTTATTCCACATAAAAACCAAAAACATGATCATGGAATTGATTTTGAACTCCTAAAAGTTTACCGTAGGCTTCTAACACAACTATAGACAGTTTTTCAAAATAAGACTATAACAATAATAACAATAATAATAACAACAACAATAACAACAACAACAACAACAACAATAATACCAATAACAATAACAATAATAATAATAATAATAATAATAATAACAATAATAATAATAATAATAATAATAATAATAACAATAATAATAATAATAATAATAATAATAATAATAATGATGGATCAGATTTATATATCACGTTTCTGGACACTCAAAGACTCTTCCCATCAGATCCATTATTCATCCACTCCTCATTCATACGTCTTGATGGTACGCTACGTGTGTAGCCACAGCTGCCCTGGGGCAGAATGACGGGGGCAGGGAGGGTAAAGTTTCTTGCCCAAGGACACAACGGCAAATGACGAACCGTGGACCTTGAGTCATCGGACGACCTGCTCTACCACTGAGCCACCCCCCCCCCCGATGAGCGCATAAAAATGCGTGAATCGTGCACATCGTCGTTTGTGTCACATGACAAAATGCACCAATCGGGAGACGTGTTGCATCACATGAATACATGCATCACAGATGATCCTGAAACGCCTTTTCTGGGTCATCACCTGAACTCAGGTGGGGGCGGGGAAGAACCACGGGACGGGTCAGCTGACAGGAAGTTGGAATAAAGGCGATCCGTTGATAGACTTCGACCGCGGTAAGCCCCGCCCTAGCCGCTGTATGTCAGCGACGGTCGTCCTGGAGACCGGAAGAAAAACCGTTCGAACCGTCACGTTTCCGTCGCTACCCCCCCCCATAAACGGGGCAGTTTTTATTCAAATGAGCTCGTCGCTGCTCGTTAGCGCACCTGAGCACCTCATTAGACGCCAAATCGCACAAACCTCCACATCCGCCGCTCACGGCTGTTACCAAATATTGAACACGGCAGCGGCGTGATAATTAATGTTACAACCGGGGGGGGGGGTAAACAAGGTTTCAGCGGGCAGTCAGCCGTTGTTGTTCGCCACTCGCCCTCCAGCAGTTTTAACACCGGGGGGGGGGCTCCTGCTCCTCTTCGCCATGGGTTCCGGTTCTATTCTGGGCCGCCGCTCAGGTGTCACCTCCCGCCAGGTGAGTCCTGCGGCGCGTTCGCTCACGACAAACGTGTCGATAAAGGTTGGCTCCATTGACGGATGAGGGTGATAATCACACTCAAAATGGAACGCCGCAACAATTAGCGTCTGGGAGGAGGAGGCGAGCGGCGTACTTCAGATGTAATGTCGACTAAATGAGACACCATGAAGGACACGCCCCCACGCTGGCTCCGCCCCCTCGCCGGAGGAGCGTAACGCCGGAGGAGACGAGGCCACCGATAGCTCGCGTTTAACGGCAGTCTGAGCGCTGTGGTAGATTAACAAACAAAATACCCATGATGCACCACTCCTGCAACCAGGAAGAAGCTGTTTGCTAAACAAAATCAGGTTCCAGAAATCAGGCTGATAAATCTGTGATCTCGTTCCAACGCGTCTGTCAGCAACGTTCTGACGGCGATAAATCCATCAGAGATGATTGATTGACTGATTGATTGATTGATTGATTGATTGATGGATTAACACGCCTCCTGTCATAAATAATCCTAATCCATCCGTCAGGTCTCAAACTGTCTCCAAACGGCCGCGAGCTGCCTGCGAACAAAAGGAGCCGGGTTCTCACACATGATTTCTCCAGCAGGAACGCCGGCCAACGCGCGATGGTGTTGGAAACGCTCGCTGGCGTCGCAGCCCGGGGTGGAGCCTGCTGCTCTCTGTTGTCGCTGAACGGCGTATTAATAGAAACTAAACCTGCCAAAACAAGCTGACGAAGACACGGCGCGGAGCGGAATGGAGGCAGGAGGGCTGTGGTCCCATAATCTAGATTAGATTAGATTAGATTAATCTAGAATCACTTATCATTATATTGCTGGGATCTACAGATACAAGTTTTTTGAGATACGTGTTGGCGGATGGATACGACATCAGTGAGACTGCATCTCGTTCTTTACCACGTGTTGGCGGCTGGATACGACATCAGTGAGACCGCATCTCGTTCTTTACCACGTGTTGGCGGATGGATACGACATCAGTGAGACTGCATCTCGTTCTTTACCACGTGTTGGCGGCTGGATACGACATCAGCGAGACCGCATCTCGTTCTTTACCGCGTGTTGGCGGCTGGATACGACATCAGTGAGACCGCATCTCGTTCTTTACCGCGTGTTGGCGGATGGATACGACATCAGTGAGACCGCATCTCGTTCTTTGCCGCGTGTTGGCGGATGGATACGACATCAGTGAGACCGCATCTCGTTCTTTACCGCGTGTTGGCGGATGGATACGACATCAGTGAGACCGGATCTCATTCTTTACCACGTGTTGGCGGATGGATACATCAGTGAGATCGCATCTCGTTCTTTACCACTCGTTGGCAGATGGATACGACATCAGTGAGACCGCATCTCGTTCTTTACCGCGTGTTGGCGGAAGGATACATCGGTGAGACCGCATCTCGTTCTTTACCACGTGTTGGCGGATGGATACGACATCAGTGAGACCGCATCTCGTTCTTTACCACGTGTTGGCGGATGGACACGACATCAGTGAGACCGGATCTCGTTCTCGTGAATTTTGTTTCCGTCCTTGTTTCCTTTCATTCTTTATAATTCTTTATGTAACGCGGTCACATGATCACTCCTGGCGTTCCCAGACGTTAGCAGCTCGTTATCCGTCCTTTCAGGCGCTGAAAGTGAGTCTCCTCCTCCTCCTTGTTCGGCTGCAGCCATGCATGCTTAAGATGATGAAGAGGAGGAGGAGGAGGTGGAGGAAGAGGAGGAGGAGGAGGAGGAGGAGGACACAAATGATCCGAGCTCATTTCCCTCCCGGCTCCTCGCCGGGCGCTAAACACCCAAAGATGGCCACCTGCTATTCAAAATGCGCCCGCCGCTGTTATCACAAGCAGGGATTACCCAAATGCCCGCCGCACGCCCGGGTGGGAGTCGATGACCCGACCCGGGAGCCCCCGGGGTCACGTGACTGCTCACCTGTGGGCGGGGCTCCTGAACACACCTGGAGGGTTTTACTTCCTGTTTATCTTTTCTTCAGGGTTTGCTTGTGAGCAGAAGTAAACAACAACAACAAACAGGTCCTGATTGGTTCCTTCAGGGGCCTATCAGGAGCTGAGCCCTTTCAAAATAAAACTTCTCTCTAAACGTTTGTTCTGATTC
The DNA here is from genome assembly GCF_040054535.1 of Antennarius striatus. Classification (NCBI taxonomy): domain Eukaryota; kingdom Metazoa; phylum Chordata; class Actinopteri; order Lophiiformes; family Antennariidae; genus Antennarius; species Antennarius striatus. The sequence continues at coordinate 505,658 of NC_090785.1, read as the reverse complement.
TGCATTCCTGCTCGCTAACGGAGGCTTTATTCCTGATTAGCTGCCCAGGTTTTCTGGCTGAGACAAGGAGCCTCCCCCCTCCCCCCCCCTCTCCCCCCCCCTCCATGTAAATGTGAGGATCTGACTGGAACAAGGAGGCTAATAATGGCACGCGTGTTTTACATAAGAGCAATGAGCCACTAAACTGCTTTGCTTCTGTTTCCCTGCAGACGGACTTCAGGAGTAACGACTGTGTGTTTACGAAGAAGAGAAACCGGTTCGTTCCAGTTTCACGTCGGAATTTTTTATTTTTTTTTAATTTTATTTAAACATCAGGAGAAATTCATCCTCTTTACACCTTCACAGCTAGTTATACTCATCGTTAGCATCATGCTAAACCCCAGGTGCAGCGGCTACATTTTGCAAACAGTAACACAAAGTAAAAGAGGACGAAAGGTGTGGCTGACATCATCAACCAATCAAAACTCACTTCCTGTGAGCCGCATTAGCGCTACGCCGGTCCTCCTCACTGTGAAAATTTGTGCTGCAGGACAAAAACTTGGAGCTGAAAGAGGCTAAAAGGCAGCGGGTTGATGATGAGCAGCGCCTGTCAAGTCGTCTGACTCACTGTTGATGTTAAATTTAACCGCGCGAGGCCACGAACTTCCTGCTTCCTCCCGGAGTCGCTGCGGCGCCGGCGGCGCATTGGTTCTCTCCTCACTCGGGGATAATAATAGTTCATATTTGGTGAGAATTCCACTCAAACTGACTGGGCTGTTGGTACATAAAGCTGGTGCCAGCATCAGACAGTCGGTGTGAGTTTAAAGTGTCGGTTATAAAGTTGTAATCGTTAGCATATGCACCGCAATCTGTTCTGTTATTTATCGGCGCGCTAATCACCGCGCGGCGCTCTCCTCCGTCCTCCGACGAGCTGGAAGGGTTTCACAAGTACGACTTCAGAAGCTAATCTCACTCCATGACTCTAATTAACGCATCATTAAAAGCATAATTCAGATAATTATAATTTCTCACTTTTTAAATGAGGGGTGGGGGTGGGGGGCGAGGTGGGGGGGGTGTCTGAGGAGCCAATTTAGAGTGAAACAGATTCTGAGTGGCGCGGGGGGGATGGGTGGGAACGCAGCGAGACACAGAAAACAAAAAAACACTCCGGCGCGGCGCCGGCGGCGAGACGTCCAACATGGTCGGGCGGGGCCGGCCCCGCCCCCAGTTGGGCACCAGGGGGCGGGGCCGGACATATGCATTATTGATCATTAACGACTGATTCTGAATACGTCGGACAATACGACCCATCAATAATCGCTGATCGATCGCTAAAATCAATCACTAAAATGTGGGCGGGCCTTCTGCTGACGGGCCACGCCCATTTCACTAATACTATGTTTTTCAGATTCAGAGATATTTAAAAGCTGATGATTGCTCGACGTTCCTGCTTCCTGGATAGCATCCAAATCACACACACACACACACACACACACACACACACACACACACACACACACACACACACACACACACACACACACACCTCGGCTGCCTCATCAGAGGTGGGAATGAGGCTGGAATCCGTCGTTTCCGTTGGAGCTGATTTCACGCTTTGCTGCGTTTGTCGCCGGAAATCTTTGTCAAACGTCGACGCTCCAGAAACCGACGTCTCGGCAAACGACTGCGGGACGGAACGATGGCCAGATGGGGGGGGCGCAGGGGGGTGTGATCTGGAGTCCCTCCATCGTCCTGGAGATTCAGGAATATTCATGTTGCTTCAAATTCATCCAGGATGAACGTCCATCATCCAACTAGAAATCATCACCCAGTGAGCAGTAGAGGCTAGCAGCTAATGGCTAGCAGCTAACGCTAACAACACTGGATTAATAAAGCCTGACTTAAACCAGGACATGAACATCAACACGTCGTCAGTGGGTTCAAGTTTATTCCCCAAAGAAAAGGGTTTCTATCGTTGTAACATTTTACTGTCTTAATGTTTTATTTCTTATTTATGTTAATGTGTCGGAACGTGATTGGATCAGAGCAGCACCTGAGCAGGTGAGTCAGGTGACAGAGTTCATCTACACTGGACTTACTGGTTTGAGAAATAAATCCAGATTTATCCCCCAGAACATCCCTGATTGGTTGGTTGGCTGGCTGGTTGGTGGTTAGTTGGTTGTTGAATGGTTGTTTTGATGGTTGGTTGGTTGCTTTTTTGGTTGGTTGGTTGGTTGGTTGGCTGATTGGTTGGTTGGTTGGCTGGTTGATTTTTAGTTGGTTGGTTGTTGAATGGTTGTTTTGATGATTGGCTGGTTGGTTGGTTGTTTTGTTGGTTGGTTGGTTGTTTTGCTGGTTGGTTGGTTGGTTGACTGGTTGGTTGGTTGGTTGCTTGGTTGGTTGGTTGATTGGTTGACTGGTTGGTTGGTTGATTGGTTGACTGGTTGGTTGGTTGGTTGGTTGACTGGTTGGTTGGTTGGTTGGTTGGTTGGTTGGTTGGTCCAGGAATCCTGTAGTTCTGGCTCCTGATAAAGGGGGCGGAGTCACAGAAAATGTTTGTATTGTGAACATTTCCATGGTTTCCGTGACATCTGAGGACAAACTTTTCACACGGAGAAGAAAACGTGACGTGGTCAACAGTTTCATTTCCTGTTTACATCACATCATCCAAATCTCACAGCTCTCCGCTGCCCTCTAGTGGCATTCACCCCAAAGTAAAGGAAGCGTCGAGGTACGGAGGAAACTACCGGAAAGAGCCTCACCGGAAAACCTATGTAGCACACGTTAGCATCTGTTAGCATGTCCAAGACTTCTAAAGCACAAACTGGACAGAGAAACCGAATAGGAACAGGAATAGGATTAAGAACGGTAACGGGAACAGGAACGGGAACGGGAACAGGAACAGGAACAGGAACGGGAACGGGAACGGGAACAGGAACAGGAACAAGAATGGGAACAGGAACAGGAACAGGAACGTGAACGTGAACGTGAACGTGAACGTGAACGTGAACGTGAACGGGAACGAGAACGAGAACGAGAACGTGAACGTGAACGTGAACGTGAACGTGAACGGGAACGGGAACGGGAACGGGAACGGGAACGGGAACGGGAACGTGAACGTGAACGTGAACGTGAACGTGAACGTGAACGGGAACGTGAAAGTGAACGTGAACGTGAACGTGAACGTGAACGAGAACGAGAACGTGAACGTGAACGTGAACGTGAACGTGAACGGGAACGGGAACGTGAACGTGAACGTGAACGTGAACAAGAACGGGAACAGGAACAGGAACAGGAACAGGAAGTGGTTGAGGACGGCAGACGTCCTCGTTAGGAGCTCAGGATCGTTGGAAGCTTCTCACCTGTGACAGACGGAGGTGTTGGCGCCGCCGCCTCAGGTGTGGAGATGACTTCCTCCCCAAGCACCTCCCAAACAACGGGCGGAGCTGCACCACCGCCGCGGTTCACACGAGCACCGCTCACACCTGGAATCAGGAAAAAAAATATGGAGGAATTTCACACTCAGGCTGAGAAAATGTGTTTTTGTCGCTCAATATTTATTTACCTGTCAGAATATTTAGATCGCTCCTCTTTAAGACGAGTAAAAGTAATCCCATTATGAACAAACATGTTACCAGAATGATGACATCATCATAGAATAAACATGACGATGTCATCACACCGGCCGGCGCGTCACTATTTGTTCGGTCAGTCGTCGATGTTTAAAGAGACTTCCGTTTAACCGCTCCGACGGTTCCAGAAAATAACAGTTTATTTATAGATCAGATTGTTGCCTAGCAACATATGGAATATCCACTCCTGAAATTTGGCAACGATGATAAACAAGAGTCATCCGAGGATGACATCACCCCGATCCCAGATCAACAAGAAACGCTCCAGAACACCAGCTCCAGTCTGGAAAAATATAAAAATATAGATATTAAAAAGTCCAATCAGGTTAGTTTTTGTTTCCATAGAAACAACAATAAATCAAGTTTGCATCAAGTTTTTGACAAACTGATGAAACATCAATCTGTAAAATTGATCTTGGAACACCAAACCAATGCCGACGTCATCTTTGTAAACTTTGTCAAATTAGAAGCAGTGAAAATAGTTTTTATTTAAAAATGTCTTGTTTTAATTATTTTGAATAAAGTAATTATTTCATAATTATCTATGATATTTTAAATTTAATGAACACTTAAATTAATGTCTTCTACTGAACATAACAAGTTAGTAGATCCATACTTGCTACATTAGCTCCTGCTATGCTACTTACCCAGGCTAACGCTCCACAAAAGCCCCAGGGGATTCTGGGTAAGATCACTTCAGGTGAGAAAACTTGGATTATCTGTGTTTACGTCCTCCTCTTCCATCTCTGCAGGTTTACTTCCACCTCCTGTCGTGGATTACTTCCTGTACGTGACACGCTTCCTGTCCAGACAGGAAGTGAGGTAGCAGATCACATATCATCATCAGTTACAGCTCATTCTAGTCTGTTTGTACAAATAGAAATTTAAAAGCAATTACAATTACCTTTTTAAAAAAATGCCGAAATTTAATAAATTAATTACAAAACTTTTCATTTATTTAACTGAATTTGTGAGTTTCTTCATTGTTAGCAGACAAACTTTTTCATCTTGTTTCTGTACTTTTTGAGTAAACTTCTACTTGTTGAGACAAATAAACCCCGTTTAGAGTCAGACATAATAAATCATTTCATTTAGAATAATAATAGTCCATGGCGTCGGTTTAACTTTGCTGACTCCGCCCCTCCAGACAAAACCCACACCCACTCCACTTCCTGGGGGGACCAAATAAATTACCTCCAACATGTCTTAATCATGTGATTAACAGATTGATTTGAATCTATTGCCCCCCCCCCCCCCCCCCACACACACACACACACACCCGTCGGGGGGTGTCCACCCTTGTCTTCCTCCTTCCTCCCTCCGCCGCCGGTAGCCGCCGCCCCCCGTTTGGCTGCCGGCGGCCCCCGGCTGCAGATGGCCGGCTCGCACCCGGTCCGGAACGTTCCACACGCGCCGGCTGGAGCGGCTCCCGCTCGCCAGAACAATGACCAACCGTCCAATCACGTCGTCCCAAAGGAACGCAGCACAAAAGCCCGACGCGAGCGGACGGGCCCGCGCCGACCTTTGACCCCCCACCTGCTGCAGGCGTCTGGGTGGAGCCTCGTCTTCATCTGCCGCTGATTCTGAGCACAACTCTGCTGCTGGCTCCGCCCCCACAGAGGTGCGTTTGGTTTACCCACCATCGGCACGGTGGGGGTGGAGCTTCGTTCTGGATCCAGACCGTCGTGTTCGGGGGATTCGTCGGTGGTGGGTGTCGGAGACGCGACCCCGACAGACGCTGGGGAGGGACACCAGCCCCCTCCCTGATGATGCGGCGGGACGTGGGAAGCGGCGCTGGCAGTGGGTGTTGTGATGTCACCACGTGGGCCTCGGTCCACATACGGTTCTCGCTTCAGACGTTCAGGCGTAGGAGGCGGAGCTTAAGGGGCGCATTTGTGTCTCATCCAATCATCAAGCGAAGTATTAGTTTTACTTTGAAGAACCAAAAGTCACCTGGAAAGATCAGAAGAGTTAGTGTCTGTATTAGATTCACCTATGGGAGCTAATAATGCTAAGCTATGGCTAATAATGCTAAGCTAAAAATGCTGAGCCACAGCTAATAATGCTAAGCTAATAATGCTGAGCTATAGCTAGTAATGATAAGTAAATAATTCTGACCTACAGCTAATAATGCTAGGCTGCAGCTAATAATGCTAAGCTATAGCTAACATATATTTTTTGTACGTTTTTGTGTAAATCTTTGGTGAAAACTGGAAACAGGATTAAGAAAGTTTGATCTTATCTTAATGCTAAGCTACGGCTAGTTTATAACTAGCATTCAGCAGCCTTCCAGCGATTGGACGACGTGGACGGTGCAACTTGTTTGTATGTTTGGTGTCTGTAAACAAAAACAACAACAGGTCCCCGCAGCGTTTCCCGTCCCAGCATTCCCGTCTTCTGGTGTCGCCCCCTGCTGACCCGCCGTGGGATCACGAGCCCGTTGTGTTTCTGGTTAGCCGCGGCCGTAGCGCTGGCGTGAGCCCCGGTGAACAGCGTGCGGCGCTGACACCGGCGTCTGTCGCTGATGAACGATTATCGATCTCCACAGATTTACTGCCAGAGTTCCTGTCAGGAGACGAAACCACAAACACGAGGGAGACAAAGACCTGATCTTTATCTCCCGTTTGTCAGATGATTCATGTTAGCGCTGCCGGCGCTCGTCGCTCCGCCAGCCGCGTGAAACGCTCGCTAACGCCAACAGGAAGCACTTCAAACGAAGCTTTATTCACAGCCTGACGGGGACGGAGGACAGAGCTGGGAGTGTAGAGGCTAGAACCAGGTTTTCTCTCTGGTGTTGGGGCATTGGGGCATGAAGGGGGCATTGGGGCATGAAGGGGGCATTGGGGCGTGGCGCGTCACGCAGGCCATGCTGTTGGAATCAAACTTCTTCTCCAGTGAAGGTTCTGACGTTCAGAATGAAGTCGACCCCGTGGGAAAAACACGCCTGAGCGGCGGCGTGTCGGAGCCTCAGGTGTGTAACGGCTAACCGGGAGAAACGCTGAGTCGTCCGTCCTGTCTGTCGTCAAAGGAAGAAGTCAGACAGGTGAGTGTCAGACAGGTGAGTGTCAGACAGGTGAGTGTCAGACAGGTGAGTGTCAGACAGGTGAGTGTCAGACAGGTGAGTGTCAGACAGGTGAGTGTCAAACGGAAGCAACAGCTAGCTATATATACTATATATATATATATATATATATATATATATATATATATATATATATATATACAGACAGCATATACTGTATATCTATATCTATCTATATATATATATAACATATTGATGTCAAAAATAAAGTCAATAAATTTGTATAATCTTATACATATATTATAAACTATATAGTTATTGATATATATATGATATATAAACTTGACATTATCTTTGACGTCAGTAGGTCTTATATATATATATATATATATATATATATATATATATATATATATATATATATACACAGTATATATACATATATATACAGTATATATATACAGTATATGTATAAATCCTATATATGACATCAGTTAATAACTCATAAATACATCCAAGCATTTCCTGCATCCTTTCAAAGCGGGAAAATTAAATATGGTGAAACAAACGTCACGTTAATGTTTGTCCTTCTATTATTACTTTATAAATATTGACCTGTTCTTGTAGAAAATGAACCTTCATTAATTAACGATAAACTTGATGACCATCAAAACAGAAGATTTGAAAACTGAGAAACGAACTGAATGTTAGAGAAATGACAACATCCTTGGTGTCCTTATGAACCCAAACTGGTCCTATGGTTTGTTGATTGATGGACTTACAGTTGTCCTACTTGTTGCAGGGGGAAGATTTCTAGTGTGACACATTTATAATAATTCAGGTTAAAAGTTTCCAGGGGGGAGAAATTAAAATGTGGTCTCCCCCCTTTGGCTCTGCGGCCAATGGGGTGTGTCCGGGGTTATTTAGGTGTCCGGGGTTATTAACGTGTCCGGGGTTATTTAGGTGTCCGGGGTTATTTAGGTGTCCGGGGTTATTTAGGTGTCCGGGGTTATTTAGGTGTCCGGGGTTATTTAGGTGTCCGGGGTTATTAACTGTCTTGTTTACGAGACGCGTTTGTGTTTAACGTGTTGACGTTGGACTCATTGGACTGAATCTGAGTTTAGCCCCCCCCCCCCGTCCCCCCCCCCCCGTCCCCGTTGAACCGGCGCTGACGTGAAAAGACGGACCGAACGGAGTCCCCCAGACCCGACCCGCCCAGACGACCCCCCCACCCCTGCTCGTCTGTTCGGGTCCCACGCTGATCGCCAGCCGTGGGCTCTGACTGTGACGCCCGGTCGTGACCCGGTGGGCGGACGCCCGCCCGTCTCCGCGGGCCCTTCGTGTTGGAACGGGGCCCCGGAGGCTCTTTTCGGCGCCCGGCGGAGGGGGGGGCGAATCGGGAGAGGGAGAGAAGCGAAGTGAGCGTTTAGCCGCTGGTGTGAAGCCTGTCGCCCCCCACACGTCCTGATCCTTCGTGGCTCCGGCTCATTTCTCAGCGCCGCTTGTGTCGGCTGCACATGCTCCGGGGGCCTAATGAGGCGGCGTTAGCCGGGGGGGGGGGGGGGGGGGGCGGTAATTAGAGCCGACGTCAGCGCCGAGGACAGATGGCGTGCTGAGACAAGCCCCCACTTCACCTCCGCCGTGTCTGTCCTGACAGCAGAGACGGGAGACAAACGTGTCAGGGGGGGGGGGGGGAGACTTCCAGACGTGTGGCTGGAACACGGAGGAGATGGCGTGTTTGTGTCTGTGGGGGGGTGAAAACACCCCCGACACCAAGAGTCCGTGGACACGTGACCAGAGCCACAGATTCCGTTCAAAAGCAGCAAAAACCCGGAGAAACGTGCTTTGGTCCATAGGGTTATAAACCCATAAATCAAGTCCAGGTTCCGTCAGAAACACGTGTGATTGTTCACCCGGTGAATTCTCTCCTGGGGGGGGGGTCTGCAAAGATGGAATAAATGTTTTTAAAATAAAACAAAAAGATTTCTACGTTTCCAGAAGGTTTTAGAAGTGAGAATGAAACATGAAATCACATCATCTGCGTAGAAACTCATTTTCTCTTCAAAACCGTTTGTTTGTCCTTTGAAGTCCAGTAAACAAACAAACAAACAAACAAACAAACAAACAAACAGGTGAGACGACTTCACCCCCACCTGAACGTCCCTCCATCTCCTCCGTTCTCTCCCTCCACATGTTCTCTCCTCTTCCTCTTCCTCTTCCTCTTCCTCACCTTTCATTCTATTTTCATCGCTCTTCCTCCTCACACCCCCCCCCCCCCACATCTTTCCATTCATGACACGTTTAGTCCTCTTTCTTGCTTCTCTTTCCCACTATATTTTCCCTCTGCTCGTCATTATTTCATTGTTTTTCCTCCCTCTTCGTCCCGGCGCCCCCCCCCCCCCCATCGCTGCAGAATCGTCTCAGGCTTCGTCTTGTTTCTGCTTCGAACATCTGCTTCCTGTTCGCACTCTTTTCTGTTCTTTGTCTGAAACAAAACCAGTTCCTCTGTATCTGACATGAGGGAACGGCAAGTCAGGCCTGATCGATATAAACACGTTTATAACAAATGACATAACGATAAATAACAATAATTAAAACACAATAAATAAATAACAATAAATAAATATCACCACAGCTGAAAGTCAAAAATGAAGTTTGATGAAGCTAATCCTGACTCAAACATTTTATGTTTTGATACATTCTCTAATTTTATTATTTATTTTCTTTTTAAAATATTTTTAACAGTTTATATTTAAATATTATGATATTTAAATTTTTTAATTTTGACCAGAATTCTAAGCCGAATTCTGTCTTTTTTTCCCCCAATCGAATAATTTAAATAACAAATTATTTTTTATTATCAAACCTCCCACCAGAACAACATCCACCAATCAGACCCAGGGAGGCTGATGACGTCACACTGAGCTCTTTGTTAGCGTCACATAAAGGTTCATATCCCACAAATTTATTTTTTACTTTTTACTTTTATTTTCATTTTAATTTACTTTATTACCTTAATTTAACTTTTTTATATTTATATTATTTATAATTTATTTAATTTAATTTAATTTACTGTAAGTACATTTTTAACCTTTTTTTTAATTAAAACGGTACTGATGCTCTGAGGGGAACTGGAGCAGTGGACGACTTCCTGTCTGTTCTAACACGCTAACATCTCCCTCCACTAACGTGTTACACGACATGCTAACACCAAACTGCCCGTGATCGTTCCGTGTAGACCTTTTCTCTCCCGCGTGTTTAGCGTCGTCTTCCTCTCCGATAGCACAGGTTAGCGTGGCGTTAGCTCGTCCTCTGGCGCGTTAGCTCGTCTGCGCCGCCCCCTCAGGTGTTGTTGATATAATTGGCCGTCGGGCGACCTTGGCAGAGCCACAACCATTTCCTCGTTAGCGGTGATTACGCTAACAGCGAGCGCGGCGTTAGCGCGGCGTTAGCGCTCTACCTGTCCTCGCCGCCCCCTCTGACACGCCGCTTCAAGCAAACATAATTATGAATGTCGTGTCTTCCGAGGCGTTCCAGCGTGTTGTTGGTGGTAATTTATTGTTCATGTGATCAAATATTGCCGTGCGCTCGGCGTTTGCCCGGTGGCACGTTTAGCGTTAATTAGCCTGCAGAAGAACAGTGTGGAGGAAAATACAACGGCAGGAATGTGGAAAGTTGTTGACAGCCAATCAGCTTCTCACTTTCAGAGGGAGCTGGTGCAAATAGTCGCTGCGAGGCGCCGTGGCAACGGGCGGCGGCGCAGCCGCCAGCAGGCCTGTTTGCTATCATTAGCAACTTGTATTTGGAAGGAGGGATCCTAATGCGATTTGTCATCGCAACTTCTGAACATATGAGTCCGTGTTGCTGAAGCGGCTCCGTCTGCAGGGAGCGGCGCCGCCGAGCGCATCGGAGCGCCATCGCCAGCCGGAGAGGCACAGGCGCAGCGATGAAAGTAAAGATGACATCATCGCTCACGGTATCATGTGACTACCTAACAAAAATCTGCAAGGAGGTGAAGTCACGCGTGCCGATGCGCGAGGGATTACTGTAAAAATCTAAATCCAGTTCACATCATTTTCCTCCACAAATACTTCTTAAATCACTTTAAACCGTTAAAAACACATAACATCATGTTACTGTACAATAGATCAAAGTAAAACATGTTATATTATTAGCCCGTAGCAACCCCCGTGACCCACGATGAGGAAGAAGCAGCTGAAGACGAAACGGAGACGATTTTTCTGTATCTTATTAAAAAATAAAATTTGATTCTTTGTCAGATTAAAATAGATTCATATTAATACATATAATTAAAATACATTCACTAATAAAGGTCAGAACAGAACTGGGAAAGTTTATCCACAGTTTAGTTAATGATATTTTAATTAATGCTTAAGCCACTCCCATTCCAGATCTCACGTTGATGACATCACGCCGCTTTCGTCCAATCATGTTAGAGGATCCAGACCCAGAACAGAATCTGTTGTTAGAATTTTCAGCCGACCTGCCACCAATCAAACATCACTCTCATCACCATGACGATGGTTAACTGTGATTAGCTGAGGAACGGCTAACATGCTAGACCAGCCGCTAACTAGCTTACACGTCAGCGTTCCTATTGGTCAATCGTGTGAAAACAAAAACGTCTACCGTCTCCATGGTTACCACCACCTATCTGCATTCCTGAGCACAGATTCAGGACATGTTAGCCTAGCTTAGCGCACACGGCTAACCTCCTGCTAGCCCAACATGTGGCTATCTGATCACCTGATCCTGTTACAAATGGGAGCTGAATGCGGCCCCCGCCGGGGCGACCCCTTGGGGACCGAACCAACAACCCGGAGCTGTTCACACCACGCCGGTGGATCCGGGCGGGGCCTCAGCTGCTGAGCGTAGCGTTAGCGTTAGCTCGTCAGCAGCAACGCGACAAATGTCATCAGGAGAAAACACACGGGGATCACAAACACACGCAAGAAATGTGCAAAAACACGCAACACCTCCAGACACACGGCTCACATTTTACAAATACCGCAAAGTTCTCAGCTCTGGGGGGGTTGATCCCCCCTACCCCCCCATCCACACATGGCAGCAGCCGGAGGCGCGTCAATCCTCACATGGCTTCCGGTCCCGGCGTGAACTCCTGCGCCGCGTTAATTGAAGACTTCAAATTTGAGTGTTTATCGAGAGCCGGAACCGTCGCTGCTGATGACGACCAGAACCGATCAGAACCAATCAGAACCCATCAGAACCCATCAGAACCAATCAGAACCCATCAGAACCCATCAGAACCCATCAGAACCAATCAGAACCCATCAGAACCAATCAGAACCAATCAGAACCCATCAGAACCAATCAGAACCCATCAGAACCGATCAGCGATCAATGGAGGAGGAAGTCCTGGAGACGAGGACAAGGGAGACAGGAAGTTCAGCGTTTAGCACGTTTAAAGAGTGTGAAGGTTCTGAAGGTGTGAACCCTCGTCTGCACGAAGGAAGGAGGCAGCTAACAGCAGCTAGCAGTGGCTAACAGCGGCTAATAGCAGCTAGCAGCAGCTAACAGCAGGCAACAGCAGCTAGCAGCAGCTAGCAGCAGCGAATAGCAGCTAATGGCAGCTAATAGCAGCTAGCAGATGCTAATAGCAGCAACTGCTAACTCAAACATGACGGACTGTAACATGTTCAAATCTGGTTTTTTGCCCCTCCCACTCTCTGTCTGTCTGCACCGCCCCGACCGGCGCCCCCTGCTGGTGTGGGGGGGTCACTCCATCTTTTCCATGCGTTCAAAAACAAATTTGGTTCGTTGAAAGGAGCACAGATGTGTTTGGAGGTTTTTCAGGGGGACGTGAAGTCCATGTTCTGGGGGGGTGTCTGGGGGTGGGGGGGGGGCGTTCACACGCCAACATGCGAGCACAGAAGGACCTGAGCGTCGCTGCATGGTGACAACAACATGCTACCTTCATTAGACACCCCCCCACACACACGTACCCCCCCCACACACACACACACACACCTACCTCCCAGCAGCCTGCTGAGCAGCTGAGGTGTCAAAGCTAAACAAGGCGAGGATGAGGATGAGGAAGAGGAGGGAGGTGCTGATGGAAGCGGTGGGGAACCGGGAGGGGCAGCGTTCCCACCGACGTCACACACACACACACACACACACACACACACACACAGACACACACAGACACACACACACACACACACACACAGACACACACACACACAGACACACACACACACACATACACACACAGACACACACAGACACACACACACACACACACACACACACACACACAGACACACACACACACACACACACACACACAGACACACACAGACACACACAGACACACACACACACACACACACACACAGACACACACACACACACACACACACACACACACAGACACACACAGACACACACACACACACACACACACACACACAGACACACACACACACACAGACACACACAGACACACACACACACACAGACACACACACACACAGACACACACAGACACACACAGACACACACACACACACACACACACACAGACACACACACACACACACACACACACACACACACACAGACACACACACACACACACACACACACACACACACACACACACACACACACACACACACACACACACACACACACACACACACACACCATGTCTTGATTAGATTAGTGGTTTCCCAAACATCACGGACCGTGACCACTGAACCCCCCCCCCAAAAGGAAAAACATACTTAAGGTGGTGTCAGGGACCCACTCCCCCTCCCTCACCCGGTCCCGTTTGAACATTACACGACACACACTTCCTGTTCAGGTTGCTCCGGCGACAGTAACCCGGGGTGAGGTCACATGACCCTCTCTGATGGATCCCCTCAGGTACGTTCACACCTGCACTGAGCCGTACACACACACACACACACACACACACACACACACACACACTGAGCGGATGTTGGGTCTTCCGTGGCCACGCCCCCTCCACTGATGCGGCGCGGCGCCGGAGACGTTTGACGAGTTTCTCTAAATAAACTGAAACACCTGCAGCGCCTCAGGGCCAGCCTGTCAACACACACACACACACACACACACGCACACACACACACACACACACACACACACACACACACACACACACACACACACCTCCTGTGTTCTAAAGGTCAAAGCGCCCCAGGAGAACATCACCATCACCAGAACAGGTCAATGCCATCCCACCTGGGGCGCCGTGTCCACCAATCATTTGAGGGGTAACAGTGAGTCCTCGTGTCTGCAGCCCGACCACCTCGCCCGGCGACGCCCAGCGGCGCCCAGCGGCGCCCAGCGGCGCCCAGCGGCGCCCGGCAGCACCCGGCGGGAGGCCGGGCACGTTCAGCAGAGATTTGAATGAAATAAACACTTGAAATAAAGAGTGGTGACATCACCTGGAAGCTCCTCCCCCCCAGCCGAGCTGCAAACACCTCAGGGACACTAAACGGTGTGACGAGGGAGGGGCCAGACCACAGGGACTCACCTGGAGCAGGTAAGTCCCATGCCACCCATTAGCCTCCTAATTGGTCCACGGAGACTATTAAACCAACCCCCCCCCCCCATGGGACTCAACCTTCCCTTCCAATGAAGTGAAGACATGGAGGCGGGGTAAGGGGTCAAAGGTCGCCACCGACAGGAGGATTGATTTCACACAGGACGATTAAAGCCAAGAAACAGGACACGACCACTAAAACAAGACCCCAACGGACCCAACCGGACCAAACCAGACCCAACCGGACCTAACCGGACCCAACCGGACCAAACCGGACCAAACCGGACCCAACCGGACCAAACCGGACCCAACCGGACCAAACCAGACCCAACCGGACCAAACCAGACCCAACCGGACCCAACCGGACCCAACTAGACCAAACCGGACCCAACCAGGTCCTGGTTCTGTTCCGGTCCATTGACCAGTGTGAACGGTTCTGATCCGGTTCCAGTGGATCAGGACTGGAGGCATCAGGTGTGACTGGAACCGGGTGAACCGGCCCTTTAAGACACTTTGTTGGTGTTTCTTTGTTAGCATTCGTTTCTGATGCCCAACAGCCCCTCCCCCTGCCCGCCCTGTCCAATCACACATCCCCTCTGTTGGGGGGTGGGGGGTTCCCGTATTGAAGGACTTGGCTGCGTTCCATCTCTGTCCGTCGGAAACGGGAGGACGAGTTGGTGAAAGTGTGAAATAATGAGGGGGGGCGGAGCCGCGCAGGTGTGGCGACCGTCGGCCGTCACCGCCATCCCAGAGCGGTTTCTGAGCGCCGGTTCTGGCTGGGGGAGGTGGCGTTTGGCTTCCACTTCTGGTTTGTAAAGGGGTGGGGGGGCGTTCCCTTCCTGTCGCCGCTGTCCCCCCCGGCCCCAGCCTGGAGGAATGTCCCTCCCCCTCACACAGGAAGTGATCAACTCGGCCCTTCCTGCTAATTGAGGGGGCCATAATACGGAGCGCGCCCCCGGCCGCGGCCCGACAAATGGGAGAGGTGTTTAGACGGTAAGAGGGGGACGGGGCCCGGCGACGGGGGCCCATTGTGTCGGCACAACACCAAGGGGATCAGCCGGTGGGAGGGGGCGAGGGGGGCGGGTCTTTGTGCAGATCCGAAAGGAACAAAGTGGGATTAGCAGGTTCCCAGCAGCATGAGGCTGCCCCCCCCCCATCACGTCATTAGCCGGCATTAAAGCCCCCGCAGACCAGAACCTCAAGCCCCCCCCCGATAAACTGGTCACCACTCTTCAGTGAGCCAATGTCCCCCCCAGCGGAACAACAGCAGCACCAAAAGAATTAGCGGCGCCGATAGCGGCTAACTGGGCTAACATTGTTAGCTTTAACGAACTAGCCTCCAGGCTAACATGAAGATAATCATTAATGAACTTTATTAATGAACGTTTTTTTTCTATTTTATTTTAATTTTTTCTTTTTATATATATACTGTATATATTTTTGTTCTTTATTTGTTTTATTGTTTTATTTTTATTGTTTGACTTTATTCTAACGGGAGGTTTATTGTCACACTTCCACTTGATCACATTAAACGTGACCTCTCAGGGACTTTTAATTTGAAAATCCTCCACAGGAAGTTCATATTCTGACGCATTTCTAATCAGATTACTTTAAACGTACCTGTGTTCAGCGTCACTATGACAACCATCGCTTCCTGTGGCCTGGCTGGTCCCCGCCCCCTCCTGGGGGCCCTCAGGGGCCGTTGGAGTCCCTCTGTAATTAAAGGGTAATGAAGAGGCCGGGAGCCCTGAGGGCCTAAAGAGCCCCCGCCGCCCCGCTGGGACCACTTCATGCAGCCGGCCAATCAGAACAGGAATCTAAACAGTCAGAGAGACGCTCAACAGTTAGCACGACATGCTAATTAGCACACAAAACGCTATCAGGTAACATTTACCATCAAACACATGGAGGTCATGTGACCAAACAGACGATTATTTAGTAAAATGAGCTGAAAAACAAATGTTGGTGCTAATCTGGGCGCCATGGCGACTGTCATGTGACCCTCTAAGATGACCAGCTCAACATACTGTGACCTCTGACCTCCTGAAGCGCCGCTCTGGTGCTGTGCTAAGCTGCTAACAGCTAGTAGCTGCTAATGGCTAATGGTGCGGGTGTAAACATCAACAGCTGATTGTTGCCTGGAGACGCATCAGAAGGTCGAGGCCGCGGCCTTGTGGGCGTGGCCTCTGTCTTCTTTATGAGGAACGTGTCTTCCACCGGTTTGTTGGCGCCGAGCAGAGAATCACATGACCTAATTATTATCGAACATTTGTTGTGTGTGGAGTGGGCGTGGCCACGCACTTGCTGATGCCTGCCGGCCCCTGATGACATCATGGCAGTGATGTCATCAGCACACTTCCTGTGTGCGTTTACTTCCTGGCCTGGGAGCGTCTACTGTCGCCAGAAAGGGCGGGGCTTAACATGGCATCACATAGACAGGAAATGGAGCTGCGTATGATGTAAGGACAAGGAGGCTCCGCCCCTTCAGGTTAACTTTGGCGTTTGATCGTTTGCGCTGTCAACGCTAACAATCAAACACACACACACACACACACACACACACACATACACACACACACACACACACACACAGACACACACACATACACACACACACACAGACACACACACATACACACACACACACACACAGACACACACACGTACACACACATACGTACACACACACACATACACACACACATACACACACAGACACACACACATACACACACACACACACACACACATACACACATACACACACAGACACACACACATACACACACACACACACACACACACACACATACACACACACACACACACACACACAGACACACACACATACACACACACACACACACAGACACACACACACACACACACATACACACACACACACACACACACACACACACACACACAGCCAATCAGATTTCTTCTTCCTTCATTAAAGATTTCCACACGAGCTCCGCGGGTCATTAAAATGATTGGACCTGCTGATGGAGCCACGCCCATTTGGGACGGGTCCAAAACAAACAGCCCCCCCACGCCCCCAGGTACCATCCACCCTGTAAACGATGCTTGGCTCTGATTGGCTGGCGTGACGACTCCTGTCGCTCAGGTATGCTGATGGACCATTTGTGTCAGGTGAGTAATTTATGTCCCTCCGCTGCCAGACCCCGCCCCCTGTGAGGTGCCCCCCTTTAGACCCCTCCCACTCTGAGCTACCTGTGACCGCCTCAGACAGGTATGAAGACACACGTTTCACTTCTGCTTCATGCGTGACGCAAAAGTTGATGAAACGTCGTCACGTTCAGTCTGGTTCACCTGGGAGGAGGATCACCTGAATACCCCCCAGCACCTAGGGGTGGGGGGCGGGGCTTTTCTGACCCAGACACCTGTGGTTTCCGGGGCGATGTACGACCACCTAAGTAGCCTCACCCCCCTGGGTTTGTAATGGTTCAGGCAGGAAGTGAAGACGACAGGTGGGATCGCCCACTACTTATGGTCGGAGGTAACAGACAGGTGAGGTGTGAGGGGCGGGGCCAGAGCAGCATTCACTGCATGAAGTCAGGTCTTAATAAAGGCGTCACCTTCCAGCGGCGGCGCAGCTAAAGTAGCTAATGTAGCTAACGTAGCTAAAGTAACTAACGTAGCTAACATAGCTAACGTAACTAACGTAACTAACTTAACTAACATAACTAACATAGCTAAAGAAACTCACTTAACTAATGTAACTAACGTAACTAACATAGCTAACGTAAATAACGTAACTAACTTAACTAACATAACTAACATAGCTAAAGAAACTAACGTAACTAACATAACTAACGAAACTAACGTAACTAACATAACAAACGTCACTAACATAGCTAAAGGTAACTAATGTAACTAACGTAACTAACGTAGCTAAGGTAGCTAACGTTAGCCTTCAGATCACATCAGCCCCTAAACCCAGTCCACGTTTCAACCAATCATTGAGCCTCACTGGGGTCACTAGCCACGCCCCCGACCGTCTGAGCATACGCCTACTAGCAAATGACCCCCGTATGACGTAAACATCGCGTTAGCATCAGTATTTTCTTTCTGTCCGCCCCCCACATCTGAACCAAACACCAGGTGGTTGTTGGGTCTCGTCCTGGCCCCGCCCCCTGATCCGAGGGGTGGGGGGGGGGGTCGGAGTGACTCTTTGAAGTGAAGGTTTCCTGCTGGACGACTCAGAGTGTTTATTCCACACCTGAGTGACGACAGGTATGTGTGTGTGTGTGTGTGTGTGTGTGTGTGTGTGTGTGTGTGTGTGTGTGTGTGTGTGTGTGTGTGTGTGTGTGAAGGTGTGTGTCAGGGGGGCCGTGTGATGCTGATAGACACTCCCTTTGTCTACAGGTGTGTGTGTTGTTGGTGGGCCCCCCCTCCGTGCCCCGGGGCCCTTCCTGTAGCGGCATGGGGGGCGGGGGGGGCTGACAGCTCCCCAGTGAAGACAATTAGCCGCTAAACGCCTCCTTTTCGCGGCTGTTTGTTTACCCAGGGTGCACCTTGTCCACCCGTGTTTCCTCTTTGTCTCCTCGGGGGGGGGGGGGGGGGGGGTTACACCTGAAATGCACCTTCATCCACTGGGGGGGGGGCGTCTTTAAAAAGGAAAAGTCCTGCTAAATAATCTGTTGTTTGATCGCTTCTGCTGATTGGACGACAGCCACAGCCAATCAGAATCCAGTTCTCTATAATCCGTCTGGGAGGGTCCACATCAATCTGATTGGACCACCATGGTGTGTTTAATGGCTCTGACCAATCACAGCACGAGGCTAGGCTAGGCTAGGCTGCTAACGGTTGTGATGGTGAATTAGCTTGTCCGCTAGCTTTAGACTGGAAATGTCGACTCACCTCATTGGTTTAGCTGCGTCACATGTCTCCATCTTTAGGGCGTGGACTCATCGTCCAATCGTCTCTGGAGGAGGTGATGTTAGCCGCCGTTAGCTCACTGTCCGCTGGCTCGTAGAGTAGAAGAGCAGAGCGTGAGCGATCTGAGGTCACATGATGCAGCTGGGTGGGAGGGCGGGGCTTATTCTGAACGCTATTGTGGATCCAGGTAAAGGGGCGGAGCTAGGTGTTCCTGTGACCTCACCAGATGGGGCTTTTGTCTGCATGTTGACCAATGAGAGGTCTGCGGATCAGATGATGAACATGGAATGGAACGACCCCCCCACCCTGAGCCCCCCCACGGGACGCCGCCTTCAGGAACACGCGTGAACGTGGGACGTCTTCAGACTTGTCGGCTTCATATTGAAATGTTGGGTCATTTACAGGGTGGGGGGGCGTCAGTCGGGGTCCTGCTGAGACACATCGTCCATCAGCGCCCCCCCGCCCCCTGCTGCACGCACCCCGCCCCCCCAACCACTCTCACCCCGCACCACACCGCCTCCAACCGCCCAGATCACAACATGCAGACACGAGGTGTGAGATTATAATCCAGGAATAATTTAGATTTGACTCAGAGATGAAACCCGTTTGAGAGGAAGAGGAGGAGGAAGAGGAAGAGGAAGAGGAAGAGGAAGAGGAAGAGGAAGAGGAAGAGGAAGAGGAAGAGGAAGAGGAAGAGGAAGAACCAGCGATGGAGAGACGAAGGAAGAAAGAAAATGTAAAAAATAAAACAGGAACCATCATTTTTCTCTGGCGTCAATCCAATAAAGACTGGATCAAGATGTAAAACGACTGGCAGGAAACCAACCTGAATCCAACCTGAATCCAACCTGAATCCAACCTGAATCCAACCTGAATCCAACCTGAATCCAACCTGAACGCACAAAAGTCATCAAGTATTCATTTTAAATTTCAATATTCATTTAAATTTTAAATATCCATTTTGAATGAATTAAAGACGAAGCAGCGACGTCCCCAGACCCCCCGGCAGTGAAGCATCGCTTCTGGTCCAGCTCGTGGAAATACTTTTGTGATATTTAGAATACATTTTTGTTTGAACATAAAAAATCGATTTTACTTTTTGACGTCTAAAGAATTTATCAATGTTTTTACTCATAAAATATTATATTTAACTGATTTTGCTGTGACTTCCTGTTTAGATTGATATATTTGTTAATTGAAACACTTTTTTATTTCACGTAATGTTTTTTGTAAAAGTTCATTTAATTAAATCCAACAAGTTTTTCAAATTTTTATCAAAAGCAAAGACTAATTTTATTTATTCTCCAGACATTACTAATCGATCAAAGTGACTCAAGTTCATATTCTTAATTTTTGGATGCATTTATAAAATAGGTAAAAATTCACATTCAGCTAAACTTTTTTCTACAAATTTCAAAAATTTCTCTAAAGCGCCCCCAAAAAATTTTCAGATAATTAACTTACGTCAATTTCACGAGGAAATTTTTGAATGGCTAAGATTACCTGAAAATCAACAAATAAATCTGAAGTTGGACATTTTTTTTCTTTTTTTGCATTTTACGTGTTTCTTTAATGAACGTGTCGCTACGCCTCGGGTAATTTTATTTAAAGTTCCGTACGGAAAGTCAAGAAATTTGTCACGGGAAAACGCAGCGACCGCCCACATGGTCTCGGGAGTGAACGATTTTATTTTAGTCCGGCAATAAAGTCACAGTCGCCGGGGCGACGCCCACGCTAGCGTCCGGCGTTCTGGTCGAACAGCTGTTTTTTTTTTCTTGTGATAATTTAATTACGTTTTTATATTCACTGGGTTTCATTCAGGAGTTTCTGCATCTTTTATCATTCCTTCGAACCTCGAATCCATCATTGATTATTTGAGGTGATCAATACGGCGTCAGTGTGACGGCGCCACCTGCTGGACACCAGAAGCCAAACTTGACCAATTCCAATTTGATTTTAAGTGAGTTTAATTTGGCGCAGCTTCAATAAAACCTGAATATTTCCGTGTTAGCGTAGCGGCGGCGCTAGCTTCCCGCTACTTTGCGTTGCCATGGAGACCCGTTGTTTTATGATTTTAACCATCAAACCTTTATTGTTCAAATGTTTCCATCTGTAATTGTGGAAACGGGGAAGCCCCTCCCCTCGGGGCCCCCGGGGGCCACCAGACGGCCGTTAGAAGGCCATCCTCGGCCCGGCTGTCAGTCAGCGGCGCCGGCGGCGTCCCGTCATCCCCTAAACGGTAATTTATGCGTTGTCGTGGAGACAAATTGCTGCAGGAGCTGCTCCATTAGCTAAACGGCGGCGTGTTTTCACCTGCAGCTCAGCTATGCCAACAATGTCAGAACACGGCTTTATGGGGGGGGGGGGTAATGACACACTGTCAGGTTCTGGATGGTTCTCACACACTCATAAAGACACATTAATGTAAACACACACACACACAGGGGTGGGCCCGTCCCACTGGGGGGCCGCGACCCGCTGATTGACAAACGGATTAACGATCAGGTTGATGTAAACCTGAGAAACAGGTGAAGGATCATCGATCAGCTGGAAACCAATCAATAAATCAATAACGCTCCAGGTCCATTGGAACCACAGGACATAAAACCTACAGATGACTTCAGTCAAACAAAACTATTTCTAAACGTTTTCAAACTGTTTTTAAAATGTTCTTTTCTCCAGAGGAACACTTGAACGCCTCACCTGCTCAGGTGAGGTTCCACCTGCACAACCGAGACGTCCCGGATTTAAACGGGTTGTTGTTCTTCTCATGAACCAATCAGCTTCTTCCGATCCTGGTAGGACAGACGGTCTGAACTCAGCAGCAGCAGCACAGCGCCCCCGAGTGGTCCGAGGCGGAACCTCCACCTGCTTCACATAGACGGGATCACATAATCGTTTGTCAAACGTTCAGCGGATGAAGGAACGACTTTAAAAAGTCTGAATGAAGCTCGATTTTATTAGTTTGGTGTAAAAATTAACAAAAGGTCCGAATTTAAAAGGTTGTGGGTTCAAAACCCCAAAGAATAAAGAAGGAAACCTCAGGAAGAGCGTTTAAATATCACTGTGTGTGTGTGTGTGTGTGTGTGTGTGTGTGTGTGTGTGTGTGTGTGTGTGTGCGTGCGTGTGTGTGCATGTGTGCGTGTGCGTGTGCGTGTGTGTGTGTGTGTGTGTGTGTGTGCGTGCGTGTGTGTGTGCGTGCATGTGTGCGTGTGTGTGTGTTTGTGTTCTGTCCAATGCTGTCAGGTTTGGATCAGAAGCTTCCAGCAGCAGCCAATCAGGGTGTGACAGACGAGTGTGAGTCCAACCATCTGTAGGTGGACTGATGCCGACACACACACACACACACACACACACACACACACACACACACACACACACACACACACACACACACACACACACACACACACTTCCCTACACAAAGCATACACTATTATCTATTATCCAACTGGAGATTCAGAACCGTCTACATACTTCTGGCAACACGTGGTGCTTTCAGGGCCGGTTGTAGTGTGGGAGATTAGAGTTTTAAAGGGCTGCCGTGTGACGTCATCACGTGGCCCCTGGACCAGAGGAACTGGCCCCTGGGGGTTTAGTTTATGGTCATAAAGGGGATTTGATGGGACTGTTGCATTCAGGTACAAACAAATCATGGGGAAAATGATTTCCTTTGCAATAATCCAATTTTTTTTTAAAATCAGGTAAATTAAATTTGATGATTTATCAAATCACAAATTTCCCCACTGTGGGACAATAAAGGTCTTTTATTTATTTATTTATTTATTTAAATCAACATTAAATAAAAGGCGAGATCTCAAACTTTTCCTGTTTTAAATTCTGTGTGATAAAAACAAATTAAAAATAATAATGTCAAATTAATTAAAGGAGCGTTCTGATACCCCCCCCCACACACACACACTGATTTATTAACTTATAACAAACGTCTCATCCTCCAATTATTTCCTCGGCTCAAGCTAATTGCTGCGTCGTCTCTCGTGTAGCCGCTAAAGCGTTAGCATATCACTGCAGCGCGGCTGCTTTCTATTTGGGGCAACAAAGAGGTGCTTCTTTCTGGGGGGGATTGTCGTCACCTCACAGGGAAGGTGTAAATTGAACTCGAATGTGGGGGGGGGGGCAGCTTTAGGGGAGGAAAGGTAGATTCTTGTCGCCATCTTTGTCGTCTTATCGCTAACAATAGTTCGCCTTAAAGCTGCTCTGCTACATGTGTGTCGCCGTGGAAACAGGTTTAGACATAAACACTCAACAATTCAATCCAATGGAAAAGTTAGCAAGGAAGTGTTTGAATGCTAACATGGGTCTGTACCCATCCAAGCTAACATTCTGGATGCTAACAGGTATAGAGGCCACACCCTCACGCCTCGACACGTGTTTACGTTCAAACACTGTAAACACGGTCCAGGTTCAACTCGGATAAAGATTTAAAAAATTAGGTCAAGATATCGTTTAAGAGACAGAAAGTTAAAATGTCTGCCGCGCAAAAATAAACAACAACACAATCAAATTCAAGCTGATTTTAGCAGAAAACATTCAAACAAACTCAGATCATCACCGCTACATCCGCCGCAGCGGGTCACGGGGAGCCGGAGCCTATGTAAGCGGCATAGGGCGAGAGGCGGGGGACACTCCGGGCACGACGCCAGTGCACCTCGGAGCCACAGACATAAAACCACGCACACACTCACTCCTACGGGCAATTTGGAACGGCCACTCAACCTGAAGCGCATATTTCTGGAGGGGGGAGGAAGCCAGAGAACCCAGAGAGAACCCACACAGACACGAGGAGAACATGAGAACTCCACACAGAGCAGGACTCGAACCCGGGTCCGCCGTGTTGTGAGGCTGCAGCGCTAACCACTGCGCCACCGTGCCGCCTCAAAAACAACTCAACGAATTATAATTCTTCATATCAAAATATTTTTAAAAATGAATAAAAATAAAATTCCTTTTTCAGAAATTTTTTATTTCGTCAAAGCATAAACCAAAAACAGCTGGATTGAAGCTGGAAAAAATCAAAAGTATACAACGTGAAAAAAGTTTGTTGTCAGAAGTCGTTACAGTCTGATGGCAGAAGACATCAAAGTCGTTACAGTCTGGTGGCAGAAGACATCAAAGTCGTTACAGTCTGGTGGCAGAAGACATCAAAGTCGTTACAGTCCGGTGACAGAAGACATCAAAGTCGTTACAGTCTGGTGATAGAAGACATCAAAGTCGTTACAGTCTGGTGGCAGAAGACATCAAAGTCATTACAGTCCGGTGGCAGAAGACATCAAAGTCGTTACAGTCTGATGACAGAAGACATCAAAGTCGTTATCAAAGTGCTCGTGCTTGAGGAGAAGGTCGTTGGTTCTTTGGCAACATGAAGATCGACGGATCCGTCGTCCAGAAAACAAAACAAAGAGAGAACATGGCCATATTTTCACACCTTTAAAGTAACTCAGAGCCCCGCCCCCTGTACAGTTTTAGGGGCAGGGCTCACACAGAACCAGAACCGTCTGGCAGAACCGGGCTTGGATCATCGTCACATTGTTGGTTTAATTTTACAGAACATTTTAAAATGGAGCTAAAGGACAGTTTGTTTCTGTTAGCATGCTAGCTGGACTGAGCTGGCTGCTGCAAGCTTAGCCTGCATGCTACCAGCTAACAAGCAAATGATTAGCTAGCCTTCAGTCGCAAGTTTTACGTGAAAAAAAAGTTTTCAAAAAATTGCCTTGAAATAACGGATGCTTATTGAGCTAATGAGTTAGCAGCTAGTTACCAGCATAGCTAGCTTGCTAGCTACAAGATATTTACCTGAAATTTAAAAAATTTTCACACAAAGTTGCAGAAATAGTTCATGCAATGCAAATGTTAGCTAGCTTGACAGGCTTCTGTAGCAAGCTAGCTTAAAAGTGTGTTAGCATAAGAACGAACACAAACACTGGTTTGACTTTATCTTGCATTACTGCATGTTGCCAGTTGGCTTTCAAGCTAAAGTAGCTAGCTAACTAGCCCCACAGTAGTCGATATGTCAGCGACCATCAGTCGTCATGACAACCTGTCAGTAAAAACCAATCCATCTGACGTCAGCAGTTCATGGCGGTCGAGCCGTTACCGTGGTAACATGTGAATGGTATGTACAGGATCCGGTTCGAGGTCCACGTAGCCGGGATAGCAGTCGCTGCGGTGCTACATCAGGGACTGCTCAGGTATGCTAGCGTTAGCAGTAGCATCGCAGCTCAAGGGATCATGAACTGTTCTAGAGGGGGGGGGTCGGACCGGCACCGGGGGCTCGGTTTGAGGCTCAGGACCTGCTAACCAGTGCTAATCTGGATGCTAGCAGGTGAGTCCTGATGGGTTCTATCTACAACCGAACCGGGTCGGGCCCCCTCCGGGTCACCGGGGGGCGACGTCCTGGACCAGGACCGGCAGGTGGACCGGCCCCCCCTCGCCGTGCTTCAGGCGGAACAGAAGCTCCTCCTTCTCCCGGGTCAGGCTCCGGTTCTGCAGAACCTGCTTCTCCAGCGCCGCCTGGAGGTCCCGCTGCTCCGTGGACATCCTCCTGGAAGAGATCAGGACACGCTTAGGGGGCGGGGCAAGGGGCGGGGCTCCGTCGGCAGCACCGCTCAGGAGCCGCCGCTTTAATGTGGGCTCAGGCGCCACCTGCTGGGGAGCTGGGGAAGCTCTGGACAGACGCTAGAGTCTGTTTGTAGCATCTTAGTGGGCGTGGCCAATGGTCTTCTGACGGGTGGCGTGGGGAGGAGGAGCTGACGGCGTGAGGAGGAGGAGCTGAGGGCGTGAGGAGGAGGAGCTGACGGCGTGAGGGACACGTACCGGATGAGCGCCTGGCAGCCGTCGATCCGCACACGGAGGTCCTCGTTCTGCTGCAGCACCAGGACCGTCTGGTCCTCCAGCGTCAGGTTCCTCTCCGTCTGAAACAGGAAGTGGTTTAGGTTAGTGGTTAGCTGTTAGCGGCGGCACCGCCCCGTTTCCTCGCCGCCGACCCACCAGGACGTTCATCTGCTGCAGCTTCCTGTTCTGCTCCTGAACGCGCTCGCTCTTCATCTCGATGACGAACAGCAGGGACTCCTGCTCGGACTCCCAGAATGCACCAGGGCTGCCGTGCGCCTGGAGATGAGACGTGTCACTTGTGCGTTGAAGCTAGCATAGCGTTAGCATAGCGTTAGCATAGCATTAGCGTCGCCCTACACACCTGGATGTTCCTCTGCAGGTTCTTCTTGAAGGACGACTCCTCCACCCTCCTCTGCAGCTCCCGGTAGGCCTGTAGCTCCGCCCCCAGCGCCTCGACCTCTGCCTTCATCAGGACATCAGGAGGGTTACCGTGGAAACAGCATCAAGACTTCCTGATGGGGCGGTCTTACCTTTAGCTCCGCCTCCGCCTCCCGACGCTCCTCCCCCAGCTGGAGCTTCTCCTGCTGGTGTTTCTGCTGCAGCTCTGCAAACAGGGAGCAGGATGACATCATCACAGGTGTTAGTGATGTCACCGCCCCCCCCAGGTCTGACCACATCCCCCCACCGCCAGGTGAAACGGCTACCTCCCAGAAGCCTCTGGTGTTCCTCTGTGGCGGCTTTGCTCTTCTGCTCGTGAGCGGCGTTCAGGTCGGCCGTCGTCTCCGCCTTCACCTGAGGATCAAAGACCAATCGATCAATCAATAAATCTATCAATCAATAAATCAGTCTACCAGAGGAGACACGACAGTTGTCACTGCTTTCACCCAGGTTCTGAACATGTGGGTCAAAGGTCACCAGATCCAGGTGGTCACATGACCCGACAGCTGCGGCGGACGCCTCGGTTATAAATAACAGTGACACCCCCCCCCAAGCAGCAGGGGGTGGGTTGACGGTTTGAAGGCGACGCCCACCTTGTCCAGGATGCTCAGGACCAGAGAACACGCCTCCTCGTCGGGGCGGTGCTTCAGGAGCTCCGCCCTCTCCGGATCCCCATTGGCCGACAGCACGTCCTTCAGCGTCCTCAGCTGCCATTCCAGACGCTCCACCTGCTTCTCCAGGTAGACGTCCTGCTGGGGCGACGCCCACCGACCTGCACATGGGATGGGCCACGCCCACAATCAACAAACCAATCACTAAACAGCATCGATGTGTCACCAGGGTTCCACTTCCTGTCTGCCGTTTCCTGTTCAGTTTTCTGATATTTAACGCACACACACACACACACACACACAGACACACACACACACAGAGACACACACACACAGACACACACACACACACACAGACACACACACACGTGCACACACACACACACACACACACACAGACACACACACACACAGACACACACACACACACACACAGACACACACACACACACAGACACACACACACACAGACACACACACACAGACACACACACACACAGACACACACACACACGTGCACACACACACACACACACACACACACACACACGTGCACACACACACACAGACACACACACACAGACACACACACGTGCACACACACACACACACACACACAGAGACACACACACACACGTGCACACACACACAACGACACACACAGACACACACACACACACACGTGCACACACACACACACACACACACACACACACAGACACACACACACACACACACACACACACACACAGACACACACACACACGTGCACACACACACACACACACACACACACACACACACACACACACACACGTCTAAACCTGTCCCACACGCTGGGACCTGGTGGTCGTCTTATGAACTACTTCCTGTCATGTGACCTGGGACAACAGGTTGAAGCCCGTCTGAAATGACCTGCAGCGACAGGTGCATTGTGGGAACAGGTTGACTCAGAGACGCGAGCTGCTAGCGCTGGAGCTCCACAACCAGGAAGACCAAATAAGGGCAAGGGGAGGGGGCCAAACAACCAATCAGAAGCCGAGTCAGGAGATGGAACGTTTACGACTCGTCTGGTTTCAGATCACAAGATTGTTTACATCAGATAACAAAAGAGTGGAGCATGTAGCATCATGTAGCATCTAGCATGTAGCAGCATTTAACATCATGTAGCATCTAGCATGGAGGAGCATTTAGCATCATGTAGCATCTAGCATGTAGCAGCATTTAACATCATGTAGCATCTAGCATGTAGCAGCATTTAACATCATGTAGCATCTAGCACGTAGCAGTATTTAGCATCATGTAGCATCTAGCATGTAGCAGCATTATAATGTAGCCGCTAACAGGAGACGGTGGAGACCAAAGCAGGGCATCATGAATGTCGTTTTCCTCTTTGGGGGTTTGGATCGACATCACTTCCTGTCTGACATGGACCCGCCCACAGATAGACTCTCGTGGTGCTTAGCAACAGGAGGAAACAGGAAGTAGAGTCAGAGGAGGAAACACTCACCTCCTTCATCCTGATGACTCGACTTCTGCTTCTTCTCTCCTGGTTTGTCTTTGCTTTTCTTCTGATAACGAGAAGAAGAGGAAGAGGAGGAAGAAGAGGAAGAGGAAGAGGAGGAGAATCAGAATCCACAGCCAGCCCTTCTGGTGACGCTCAGAGGTGTATAAACAGACATGAGATCGTTCGGTTCCAGAACCGACCAGAACCAATCAGAGGAGACTTCCTGAACACGTTCTTGCCCCGCCCACATGGTTTCTATCTGGTTCTGGTTCAAACCCCACGGACTGAACCGAGGCCTCGTGGGTCGTCACATGACGCTGGAGGTCCAGGACCAATAAGGAGAGGGGGCGGGGCATCAGTGGGGGCGGGGCATCAGGAGCCGTCTGCAGCTCAACCGGTTTGGACCACCGGGGGTCACGATGCGTTCAGGGTCCGTCATTCAGGTTTTAAACGTTCGTCTCTTCAGAAAATAAATTAAAAAATAAAACAAAAATAAACCCCGACAAAATAAAAGACCAAACTTCAAAATAAAGCTCAGTGTTTTTTATTTATTACACAGTTCATTTCATATTCTGTCTGTTTAAAGCAGTGGCACACACACACACACACACACACACACACACACACACACACACACACACACACACACACACACACACACACGAATGCTTACGACATGACCTCATACCCTCACATTGCTCAAGCGAGGCCAAACAGCCCCGCCCTGAAGCGGCGCCCCGCTCAGGGTAAACCCACCCCGCCTTGTTCAAACAACCAGAAACCGTTTGGAACGCGGCCCAAGGAGACGAGGAGACAAGGAGTCAGCTTCCCAGCATCCACCTCTCTGTAGGACGCAGAGGGGGAGGAGTCAGGAGGCGGAGCTTGTGTTGCTGTAGGCTGAATGGCCTTCACTTCATAAATCACGTTGGCCCCGCCTCCTGGAGAACCAATGGACCAATGAGACGAGTCATCTCCCTCCTGGTGTCACCAGACTGGGAATCGAATGGTCGACCTTCCTGATTGGTCGACTGGTTTTCGTTTGTCTGATTGGTCCACGTTTGGTCTCTCTGAGAGGACGGTGACCTCTGACCCCAGGCTGCACGGGGATCATTGAGAGATCAGGACTGTTGGGCGGGGCCTGGAGGAGCAGGAAGTGACATCATCGCCTCCTCAGTGGTTTCAACAGCCGCACAAACCACGGCTCAGGGGGGGGTCTCATGGGGGGTCCCCAGCAGATGCCATGGCAGATGACGTAGCAGATGACATAGCAGATGACGTAGCAGATGACGTAGCATGCTGCTACATCCGTGCTAGCCGCTAACGTCACGTCCATCCTGCTCAGTTTAATCCACAGGCCCCGCCCCCCCACAGAAGTCAGCACCAATCAGGCAAAGCGTTGTGGCTCGTCACCTTAGCAACCATGTGGACCCGTCCTGTAGTTCTGGGCGACATTGTGACCTTTTGACCCCACCATGATCTCCATTCTGACGGACTTCGTTACCCAGAATTCCTCAAACGGGACGTTTGTGAACAAACACAAACAAACCATAAACAAACATCATCAGGTGTTTGTCTGACCAATCAGACGCTTTGAGGAGGAGGGGAGTGGGAGGGGCCTGTCTGGCTCCAGCGGCTCAGACTGAGCCTTTAAGTCTCTTCTTCTCTGAGCCAATCAGAACCCTCCTGGGTTCCGTCTTACGTAACCGTGGCGACGCTCCGCTGGAAACAATCAGTCTGATTGATAATCCTGCACCAACATCCCCGCCCACTTCCTGTCACACGCTTCCCAGAATGCATTGTCAGCAGTTTGGCATCATTAGAACATTTATGAAAACAACCCCACCCCCCTGGGAAAGTTAGCATTAGCATTAGCCTTTGATGGATGACATCATCATTAGGTCATGATGTCACAATAATCCTCTGATGGTTAGCATTAGCTTCCTTTAGCATAAACTCCAGTCCAGGTGAATGTTGAGACTTTAGTGACGTCACATTCGTGGGCGGAGCCTACAAAACGTAGCCCCGCCCCTTCAGTTGCCGTTCATACAGACACGGATCCGGTGCCAGTGACCCGTTCAGACCCACAACAGACTCACCGGAACACCGGAACCCGGTAACAAACCGGTCCCGTTGAAGTCTCTGTTTGTATTTATTCAGTCTGACCGTAAATCAATAAAGTCACGTGGGATTGAATCTCGCGGGTCACGTCTGGAGTTTTAAAACTTTACCAGCGGTTCCGTCTCCCGGTGAACCGGTCCGGTGAACCGGTCCGGTCCGGTTCACACCGTCCCGATTGAAACCAGATGTTCCGGACCACCGGAGACGGTAACGTTCAGGCTCCGGGATTCAAATTCCGGCGCCAAAATCCCGCTTTTGTTCCGGTACCGGGGGTCCGGTACTTTGTGCCAGCGCTCGGTTCTCTACCGGAGCTCGTTCCCGGCTCGTTTGGCGTCGGTACGTCGGTGACCCCCCCACCGTCCCCCCGCCGCGTGTTAACGGGCTCCCACCGAGTCGAACCGGAACCGGGGCGCGTGTCGGTGGACTCACCTTGCTCTGCGTGCAGCCCATCCCCCCGGTGCTCCGGTTCCCGCTCCGGTGCTCCGGTTCCCGCTCCGGTGCTCCGGTTCACTCTGTTGACAAGTTTTCAAACACTGAACGAAAACGCCCGTGAACGCACCGCGCGAGCCGCCAGGGCTGGAGGCGTGGCTTCAGGGTGCTGCGTTCAGGGACACGCCCACGGCACGGAAAGATGAAGATTATTAAATCAGTTTAAAATGAGTTGAGACCAAACTTTATTAAATTAATATTTAAAGGGATAAGTGATAAATTTATTATAAATATAATTTATCTTAAAAATATAATAAATCAAAGCTCCTGGATGATTAAAAAACAAAATTATTTTATAAAAATATGTATTTCTGACTACAATTATAACAAGTTGTGACGTCATAGGTTGGTTTAACTGTAATATAAGTGAATCAAAAATGTTTTAAGTTTGAGAACAAAGCTGTAGAATCAGTTTCCTGTTCGGGTCCACATGTTTCTCTCCTCCCATTTCCATTTTATGGATGTTTATATGAGCAAATAAAACACACACACACACACACACACACACACACACACACACACACACACACACACACTTAATAGACAGGATGTGTGAAACCCCCCAGTCAGCATTGAGGATGATTAACTTTGTCTTACTAGTTTAAAGCTGCTCAACATCTTTAAAGGGACAGTCCGCCCCACATTAAACCCCGCCCACTTCCCTCCGTTTGATAAGGTCATGTGATGTTTTTAAACCCACAGTCTCTGGAGCAGGATGAAGGTTTGTGTCCCCACGTTAAAAAAACGACCCCGTTAGGGGTGTTCGCTGGTGGGTTGTGACGCTCCATACGCCGCCGTCACCACAGACACAACTCATGACGGTTAGAAGTGGATTCTTATCGGGCCTGAAGGCCAGGAGGAGCAGACATTCTGTTTGTGGGCCCTCCTCCTCCTCCTCCTCCTCCTCCGTGATGCGTTCGAGGACATCTGCTGCCCAGGCGTCTCTCACAGGTGTGTTATTTCAGGGAGTCGCTGAACAAAAATGTGTGAACAAAATAAATCCAGAGAGGCGGAGCCAGTCGACAGAAGCCGTGTGTTTCTGCTGTTTGTTTCCCCCGTTGCCATGGCAACGCCGTGTGAACTCGCCCTCGTGTCATCCTCACCTCCCGAGCGATTGGGTCAGCTGACTCCAGAGCGAACATGTGACCCCCCCCCAGCCCCCCCGAGCCTCACAAGTCCGGATGTTAGATATAGAAACAAACGGACCTCTGTGGGAGCGCTTGATTTTGTCACCCGGTTGTTGTTACACACATTAAAGTTAGCATTCAAGGCTAACCGCTAGGTTTGACCTTCACCAGGTCACGTTAGCGACTGAAGGCCACCAGATCCTAATGTGGTGACCCCCATGGCCCCGCCCACTCTGCCTCTGATTGGCTCTGCATGACGTCAGTGATGGTCGTCATGGCGCCTCAGATTATGGGATGGACGGTGAACCTGCAGCATCAGCGTGGACAGAAGGCGGAGCTCCAGTCATCAGGTGGTCGACTGTCGTCATGACGACACACAGCTGTCGTTGGATGGAAAACTCTTGTGACGCTGAGAACAACTGCTGGTCGTCTGCCGGGTAGACAACACGCTAAAAATACACGCTAACACACATTCCACACGTGGGCCGCCCAGTGTGTGTGTGTGTGTGTGTGTGTGTGCGGACATACAGGACATACCTGAGGCGTGTTCGACCCGTGACGACAAACGTGTGGCTTCTATTTCCAGGTGAACATCTGAGCTGCTGGTCAGATAGACTTCCTGTTTCTGTCACCGGGCAGGGTCACTCCTGTGCTGTGAGGTCGGAGGTCAAACCCAACTGGACCACGCAGGTAAGGCCGGCCCACAGCGGCAAACGACCTTTGACCTGTTATTTTCATTTTTATTCCAGAACTTCACGTTCTGACGTTTGTTTATCTGTTTGTTTGTTTGTTTACCTGTTTGTTTATCCACAGCTCTCCTCCTCAGCTCAGCTTCATCCTCCTGCTGCTGATGGAGAGCGCCCCCTGGTGTCACACCTGTGTGTGTTGGACGTCTGGACTTCCAGGTTTTGTTGTTCAAATGATTTTTATTAATTTTTATTTTAAAATTTTAATCTTTAAGGACTCAGAAAACTTACTACAGAAAATGTTATTTTCCACAAACCTTTGTTTGTGCTGAATGTTTGTAAACTATCCTTTAACTATCGTTCTCTAACAACCCGTCAGTGGTAAACAACCAGTAAACAACCAGTAAACAACTAGTTTAGGAGACAATCAACACAGTTGTGTCACTATGATGCGTTCAAGTGCTGTCTGAATAATCAGATAAACATTTCTGAACCTGTTGGTCTAGTGGATTTAATTTATAATGAGGTTATAATTTATTTTGGGGAATGTTAATCATGTGGTGTAAACACGACGGTAAACCATGGAGCGGTTACAAACGGGCAGGAAGACGTTTGTGTTTCTAAAGAACTATATTTACATAATACTCTTGTTTTACAGAGAACCATATCAAAAGTATAAAATACTTACAAAACATCCGCTGCCATTTATAAAAATAACATCTATCATCTCCAGATCATTAGGAAAGGCTTACATACAAAAAAATATATTTATACATTTACACCGTGGAGCCCAGAGGCCCCCGGGGGCCATTGGGGGGCCGATGGCGGCCCCCAGGGGCCGAGCCGTGCTGGAAGCTCAAAGATTCTGCAGCCGCGTGGATGAAAACGTTGAACCAGGTAACCATGGCGACGGTACAGTAGATAGAACGACGGCGCCCCCTGGAGGGGGCCGCAGGTGTCAGGGTCAAAGGTCAGGGAGGAACGAGGCGCTCAGGACACGAGCATCAATAACCCGATCGGATCGATATCTACGCCTGGGGGCTGGCGTTGGTCACGCCCAACCAACATTTAACCCCGCCCAGTCTAACAGTTAAACCAATCCAATCGCCCCAAATGGAGCACTGATCTCAGGCTCCGCCCCTTTCAACCTTAAGAATTTAAATGGATTTAAAATAAACAGACATTAAACAAACTGGTGGCCACGCCTCCCAGGGAGCCCTGCCTTCTGCCCCCCCCCCCCACACTCCTGACCGCGCGTCAGGTGAAATCCACAGGAAGGGAAACAGTCAGCTGATCGATGGCAGCGTTGTCATGGCAACCGCGCATCGGACACGACGATGGTGTCGAGTGGGCGTGGCAGTGGCAACAGGATGGGGCGGGGCCTGTAGCAGAGGGGCAGGGCACCAGCCTGTAGGGGGTGCTGTGGGCGGAGCAGTGGTTTCAGTAGTAGTCTGGATCGACCCCCCCAGTGTTTATGTGTGTGTGTGTGTGTGTGTGTGTGTGTGTGTGTGTGAGTGTGTGTGTGTGTGTGTGTGAGTGTGTGAGTGTGTGTGTGTGTGTGTGTGTGTGTGTGTGAGTGTGTGAGTGTGTGTGTGTCTGGTTCTGAACCTCCAGCTGAAGGTTCCTCCCTCACTTCCTGTTTATTCTGTGTGGGACACGTTCTCCTGACCACACCCACTGGTGACATCATTGTGGGGGGCGTGGCCTCCTGAACGGTTCCCACACGCTTTGTGTTTTTTAAACATGGCGGCTACAGGAAGTCGCCATGTTTCCAGTGGGCGTCGCTCTGGGCGGGTTGGCTCCAGTGGGTGTGTCCCGAGGGCGTGTCTAGCGGTGGGGGCGTGTCTAGCGGTGGGGGCGTGTCTAGCGGTGGCTGGCCAGCAGCTCGTCCAGGTCGGCCATCCACTCCTGGCTGCTCTGGCCCTTCAGCAGCGACTCCACCAGCTCGCTCTCCCCGGCGAAGCTCCCCGCCGCCGGGTTGTAGCCGAACGCCAGCTGCTGCTGCTGATTGGCCGGCCGGGTCACCTGGTAACCCTGGTTACACGGCAGCCCCGGGCGGCCACCGCCCTGCTGGGGGGGGGCCCCGAACGCCGCCAGCTCAGGCAGGACCCCCACATTCTGCCCCGCCTGCTGCTGAGGCTGCTGCTGATTGGCCATCTGGGGGGTGGGCGGGGCCCGCTGCTGCATCATCTGCTGCCCTGGGTTCAGGCCCCCCCCCAGGGGGCGGCCCCCGGAGTTGGCCCCGAAGGGCGTGGCCCCGGGGGGCATCTTGGGAATGCGAGACGGCTGCTGCTGCATGTGGAAGGAGGCGGGGGGGCCGCTGAAGGCGCTGGGGGGCAGGCCGGCGCCGCCGGAGGGCGGCGTGTTGGCCAGCTGCTGCTGCCAGCCGCCGCTGGGGGGCCCCTGGAGGGGGCCGGCCAGGGTGCCCCCTTGTGCCCCCCCCAGGCGGGCGGCGAGCTGTTGCTGTTTCATCAGGGCGGCGCTGGGGGGCGTCTTCAGGTGCTGCTGAGTCAGCGGGTTCTGTCTGTAGGGGGCGCTCATGGGCACCAGCGGCTGTCGCTGGAGCCCCGCCCCCTGCTGGGGGGGGTGGGCGGGGTGCAGGCTCATGTTGTTGTAGAGCACCTGCTGCACGTCCACGCTGGCCCCGCCCCCTCCGCCCCCCCCACACGACGACAGGCTGATGTCACCCTGAGCCGCCGCCGGGGGCGGGGCCACCCCCCCAGCCTGACCCATGTTCATTCCCATCATGCCTTGGTTCTGGGGGAACATGTGCTGGGATGCAGGGGCGGAGCCTCCCATGGAGCCGACACTCCCCATTGGCTGAGAGGAACCTGCTGGGAGACAGACACGTTTTAAGGGGGGCGGGGGGTCGTGACCGGGCGTCGCCGGGCGATTCCGACCACCCACCTGTGAACTGGCTGACGGGTGGGGGGGGGAAGGCGCTCTGATTGGCCGGCTGGTCCTGGTACTGTGGCGGGGGGCGGGTCAGGTGGCGCTGGAGCTGCTGGTCCTGTTGCCGCTGCTTCTCCTGGGGGGGAGAGGGAGGTGGTGAGAGGGGGCAGGACCGGGGGGCGGGGCCGGGGGGCGGGGCACCCACCTGCTCCATCAGCTGCTGCCGCTGCAGGAACTGCTGCTGCTTCAGCGCTGCGCTGCTCAGGTACGCCACGTTGCCGTGGTTACCCGCCATGGCGCCGGCCCCAGGCTGGGGGCTCATGCCGTTGTTGACGGAAGACGCCGGGGCCATGCCGGTGGGGCCGGGCCCGTGTGGGGGGGCCGGGTAGTTGTTCTGGTCCTGATGGGAAAACAAACGTGTAGTCATGAAGGGGTCCAGCAGGGGGCGCCCCCCCTGTGTGTGTGTGTGTGTGGGTGTGTGTGTGTGTGAAGAAGAGCAGCCTGTTCCATCTGGTTCTGGTTGGAGATGGAGGGGGGGCAGCTATATTTAAATACAGAGGGGGGCCATGAAAGGAGGCTTTGTCACGGACCCCTAGCCCCCCCCTTGCCCCACTGTGGGAGCCTTAGCAACCAGCTGCTTCTCTAACACACACACACACACACACACACACACACACACACACACACACACACACACACACACACACACACACACACACACACACACACACACACACCACTAACTAGTTTAACTAGTCTTTCAGTCCCACGTATGATGATTCAGGGACACAATCTGAACTGTGTGTGTGTGTGTGTGTGTGTGTGTGTGTGTGTGTGTGTGTCTGTGTGTGTGTGTGTGTGTGTGTGTGTCTGTGTGTGTGTGTGTGTGTGTTTGATTCGTGGAATGTGCTGCTGTCTGGTTATGAAAGCAGAGCAGAAATAACTCAGATCAGTTTGTTATTGTTGATGCATTCTGATGCTAGCATCAAGCTACAGTTAGCATTAGCTCTGTGGAACAGACAGAGGTCTAAACGTGTGGCGTCTAAAAATAAATAGGTTAGAAGTGTGCTCTGACCAAAACTACATTTCCCACAATGCAGTACTTCAGCTCATTTTAACTGACAGAAACGTTCATTTTTTCTGTCTACCTGTAATGTTTGGAACTAGAATAAGTAATAGTTATTTAACAGTAAGGAGTAGTTACATTTAGTTACATTACATTTAGTTACATTACTTTTAGTTACATTACATTTAGTTACATTACTTTTAGTTACATTACATTTAGTTACATTACATTTAGTTACATTACATTTAGTTACATTTAGTTACATGTAACAGTTACTTCTGGCCCTCAGAGGACAGCCGTGATGCTGATGTGACCCTCTCCGACTGATGAACATGAAGCCCCTCCCCCTGTGGCGGTGGGCGTGTCCTACCTGTGGGTGGGGCAGGTGCTGCCTGAAGCCCATGCTGCTCTTCTTCACCTGCTGCTGTTGCCGTAGCAATGTGAGCAGCGCCGCCTTGTTGTGGCTCTGGACGCTGGGGGGCCGCGGTGGCCCCGGCCCCGCCTCGAAGTGGGACAGCGGTTTGGTGTTGTTGTACGTCAGCACAGCGGCCGGGACGGGGGCCCCCGGGTGGCTGAGGGGGGGCCCCGAAGGCGGGTGTCCCAGCATGCCGTGGTGGCCTGGGGGGGGCCCCTGCAGGTAGCCCCCGCCCCCAGCCTTCGGGGGGGCTTTGGGCTGGCCGGGCAGCAGCAGCTGCTTCTGGGTGCTGGGGGGGTAGTCCTGGGGATACACGGAGGGGCTGCTGGGCTTGTCCAGGCCGAACGGCGCCCCCAGCGGGCCTGGGGAGGCGTTGGCCATGGGGGGCCAGGGCGGCGGGTGGGCGCGGGGCCCCTGGCTGTGGAACTTGGCCCCCCCTGGCGGGGGGGGCTTGTGCATCTGGCCGTGGAGGTGCTGCGCCCTCTGCTGCTGCGCCGCCAGCTGCTGCAGCTGCTGGGCGGGGGACAGGTCCTTGGGTCCTGGGGGGCCTGGGGGCAGGGGGAGGAGGTGGCCGGGCGGAGCCTGGAGCTGCCTGGGGGTTGGCGCCGGCTGGGACGGAGGCAGAGCCGGCGAGGATGCGGAGGCGGCGGGGGAGCCGGCGGGGCGGGGCTGGGGGGGCGCGGTCCTGACGTGGGGGGAGGCGGTGCGGGGGTCCGGCTCGAACGCCACCGAGGCCGGGGAGAACTCCGACTTGACGCTGACAAGGTCCGGGGGGAGGAGGCCCTGGGAGGCCCCGCCCCCGGCCCCCCCCGGCGGGGGCGGGGCCAGCTCCAGCGGGTCCTTGCGCTCGTCGAAGCCGTCGTTCAGGATGTCCTGGATGTCCTCGTACGCCACCGAGCAGTTCAGCTCCTCCATCAGCTCCGTCCACTCCTGCTCGTTCAGGTTCAGGTCGGGGAACAGGATGTTGCTGCCCCCCCCGGGGGGGGGCATGATGGGCAGGATGTCGTCGGGCTCCTGCTTCATCTCCTTCCGGTGGAAGTCGGCCACGCCCGGCTCCCTGCCGCCGTCCGCCGCCTCCCCCGGCGCGCCGTTGGCGTGCAGAGCCTCGGCCACGCCCAGCTTGGAGTCCAGCGGCGACCCGTTGGGGGGGGCGCCGTTGTCCAGGCACGCCTTCTTGCTGGGGGGGAAGCCGTCGCCGAAGCCGTTGACCTGGTCGCGACTGAGGGGGGAGCCGGCGCTCTCCAGCTTCCGCTTCACCGTCTCCTGCAGCTGGAGACACAGAACACGTGGGTCAGCAGCGCCCCCTACAGGAGGGGGGCCGCGTCTGTTCTCTGTGTCAGAAGTAAATGTGACAATTCAGAGATTTTAAGTAAAAATGATGTGACATTGGAGACGTTAAACGTAAAATAACTTCATAAAACACCACTGGTTAATATAAACATTTCATTTATTCCAGCCGGCCTCGTGTCATTGGCTCACGCTGACGTTCAATCACTGCTACAACCTCACGTTTCCCGTATGTTTTAACGTCGCCGCGTCTCACGGCCGGCGGCGGAGCGTCCTCCATACGCCTCAGGGCCGTCACTACCGCTGGGGGGGCAGCAGGAATCCATCTGGATTCCACAGATCGTGACTCAAACATCGTGAGAACCAGAGGAACGCCGCCAGACAAGACGACAGACGACACGCCACCGGGCCGTACGACCACCCTGACGCCCGCGTGAAGACCCGTCTGACTTCAACCAGAAAGGAACAGGAAACTAAAGCAGCAGAGGATCAGACCGTGATGTCAATAAAGTTTTTTTGAAGCATTTTAAATCATCACAATGGAGCCGAGTTCCCTCCTGAAAGTTTGAGCTGATCCTCACTTCCTGCTGACAGTTTATCACCCAGACAGAAGAAGAGCAGAAGGAGGCAGTGGGGGGGTGGATGGGGGGGTGAGGGAGGGGGAGTCAGGGACGAGTCCTGCAGAGAAAAGGAAACCGCTGACTCAGGGAACTTCTTAAACCTGAAATACTGGTCCGGCTCCTCCTCCTCCTGGTCACCATGGCAACAGAGCTACTGGAGGGGGGTGCAACAAAAGACCTGCTGACATCCATTGAGGTGGTGGAGTGTGTGTGTGTGTGTGGGGGGGGGGGGGGCACATCAGCCACGTTCTGAGTGTTCAGCTTCACCTGCAGACGACTGACTCCTCAGCAGGCCCGGCAACCGTCATGGAAACCGCCATGGTAAATAGAGCGTCCAACCAAACCAGAGCGACCGACCGAACCACAGAGCGTCCAACCAAACCAGAGCGTCCGACCGAACCAGAGCGACCGACCGAACCACAGAGCGTCCAACCAAACCAAGGTGCATCCTACCGAACCAGAGCATCCGACCGAACCACAGAGTGTCCAACCGAACAAGAGCGTCCGACGGAACCACAGAGCGACCGACCGAACCACAGAGCGTCCAACCGAACAAGAGCGTCCAACCAAACCAAGGTGCATCCTACCGAACCAGAGCATCCGACCGAACCACAGAGCGTCCAACCGAACAAGAGCGTCCAACCGAACCAAGGTGCATCCAACCGAACCAGAGCGACCGACCGAACCAGAACGACCAACCGAACCAGAACATCTGACCGAACCACAGAGCGACCGACCGAACAAGAGCGTCCAACGGAACCACAGCGTCCGAACGAACCAAGGTGCATCCGACCGAACCAGAGCGTCCGACCAAACCCCAGAGCGACCAAACCAGAGCACATCCCACTGAACCAGAGCGACGGACCGAACCACAGAGCGTCCGACCGAACCACAGAGCATCCGACTGAACCACACAGCGTCCGACCGAACCACAGAGCATCCGACCGAGCCACAGAGCATCCAACCGAACCACAGAGCGTCCGAATGAACCGGAGCGTCTGATAGGCTGCTGGCGCTAACAGGACGGTTGTTGTGTCTGTAGCCACTGGTGGAATCCGTCACGTCTTGGCGGTGGAGCTCGTGGCTCCGCCCCTTGAAGTTCCCTCTTATCAGCGCTGATTAGGAGCCTCAGCCTGAACGGTAACGGAGCTGTTGTGTCCACCGGGTGTTTTATCTCATGAAGGTCAGCCTGAACACGATGGTGAAACTAAGCTGCACGAGTGACGTCACCATTAGCAGGAATGATGTAATGAACAACAACAACTGCTGTTTGTTTACACTGTTTATTTACTCTGTTTTAGTGGTATCGACATCCTTTGACCACCAGTGATGTCACTGGAGGAACACCAATCAAGGTTAGTAAAAGTGCTTTAGTCCCGCCTCCTCCCCCATCATCCCTGCTGTCAACAACGTCTGTTCTGTTGTGAGCAGGGACGCGCGCACACACACACACACACACACACACACACACACACGCACACACACACAGATGAGTCAGCAGTGAGGGGGCAGTCAGGGTTTCAGTTCAGACTGAGTCACTGGACTGGTAGAGAAAAACAAGGAGGGAGAGACAGACTGATTGACAGACTGATCAATGGATCCTTCGATTCATCCTGGGGGAGATCTGGGACATGACACACACACACACACACACACACACACACACACACACACACACACACCGCACTGGTAACGGCCCGTGATGCCCGTCACAGCCTGAACACACCGGAGCAAACACCTGTCAGAACGACCCCACCTCCACTGTTAGCTCCGCCCCCTTCAAACAGGAAATTATGTCATGATGTGAAGCCATGTGTGTGTTCAGTTGAACACTTTACACACCAGACCTGACACACACGGGAGACTGAACACGACGCTAACGCTCTGTTAGCGCTTAGCAGAGGAAGGACAGCTGACAGCCAATCACAGCCTCTGAACCGGTGACCCGCTGCCCTGCTCAACCACACCGGTTCACCTGGTTCCCACGTGGGGCTTCCCAAGTTGTTCAGAACAGGTTCCATGCAGAACCCCCCCAGCTGGAGTACTGGTACAGGAGGAGGTCAAAGGTCAGGGTCTACAGCTGTTTCAGGTTTGTGTGTCACTCAGGGATGCAAGGGTTTGAACACAACACGGGTCACATGACCACACCGCCAGGAGGCAGGAGTCAACGTCACACAGTGGAGTCACCTGAGTGACCAGGGTCCGCCTGGCTCCGCCCACAAAACACGCCACAGGTGGAGTTGAACACTAGACCCCCCACTGAACTGTTGTGATCACACAGCACCACATTATTTATTTACACAGACGTCGGTACGACACCGACCGTCTGCCGTTACCTACCGGTGTGATACACACACCTG
The DNA here is from genome assembly GCF_040054535.1 of Antennarius striatus. NCBI lineage: Eukaryota > Metazoa > Chordata > Actinopteri > Lophiiformes > Antennariidae > Antennarius > Antennarius striatus. The sequence continues at coordinate 464,100 of NC_090785.1, read as the reverse complement.
ATAGAGAACAGGACACTCAATCTGTGGGGGGGACAAAGTCTTCAAAGCTCAACACAACAATAACACAACAACAATAACACAACAACAACAACACAACAACAATAACACAACAACAATAACACAACAACACAACAACAATAGCAACAATAACACCACAACAATAATAAAAATAACACAATAACGACAGCAATAACACAACAACAGTAAGACAACAGCAATAACACACCAACAACACAACATTCCCTCTGTAAGAGCGTACACACTCCTCATATCACTTGGTTTTTGACCACACAACACAACCTTAAACAGGATACGGACTGTGGCAGTGGTTCAGAGGGACGTTTGTGAGGTGAGCTGCTGACATCATGAACACACGTTCACACTGGACTGTTTACACTATGATTGGTGTGTCATGTGTCTGTGTAGATAAACCAACAACCACCAACCACTTCAGACCAACAACCAGTCCAGCAGAATGTCCACACACACACACACACACACACACCTGACCCACTCCCCGTGATGCTGACCTATTAACCCAGGTATCTTCTGTCTGATGTACCACCCCGCCCCCCTCCCCGGTGAACACACCGGTGTGTCACGTGTCCCGTACCGTCGGTTCCCGGTTCTCACTCACCGCTATCAGGGTGCTGTTCCGGCTCTGCTCCGCCGGTCCGTTCTCCCCGTGCTCCCCGCCGCCTCCTCCTGCTCCTCCTCCGCCGCCGGCCGGGGCCCTGTGTCCGGCCTGCTCCCCGGCGGGCTGCCGGTGCTTGCTGGAGCGCTTGGCCTTGGCCTGCAGGCAGCGCTGGTGCAGGGCGGCGGTCTGCTGCCGCTCCAGCTCCAGCCGCTCCAGCGTCGCCCCCTCGTAGAGGCTCTCGCAGCTGTTGTGATGCTGCCGGAAGAGCTCGATCCTCCGGCGGAGCCTCTCCATCACCGCGCTGTGTCGCGGTGTAACAAAATCCGCCATCATCAATAAAGACTGGTATCGATCCCGGCTCGGGCTGCGTCCGGTTATGCTCAAATCGGCTCTTTCACCCCCCCTCGACCTCTACAAAGCCTCCATGGGGGCGACCTTTGTCTTGCTAATGGCCTCCAGTCGCGGAGAGGGGAATCAGGGGTTTTAGGGGTTTGGAACCATCAGCCCCCACCCCCGGGATCTACCGGTTTAACCGATTCGGTTCAGCAGCTCGTTAACTGCGGGGGTACCGGGAGCCTCTAGGGCCGCATTCCGCCGGAGGTGAAGCCCGAATGGAAACCGAACACTCCGGTTCTATCAATTCAATCACGTGAAAATCATCCTACAACCGGGACTGGAAACCGGGACGCGCCTCCCGTTAACGATCCGGTCCCGTGGAGCCGAGCGGGGGGGACGCATTCCAACACTCCCGATCAGAGAAGCGTCCGGAGATCCCCCAGAAACCGAACCGGAACGCGGAGGAAACGGTGCTGCTTCGGCGTTAGCTCCCCCGGCTCCTCGGTTAGCGTCCGGTTACGGATCTAGGTCGGAGTTCCGCACCGGGGGGGCTCGGAGCGGCGCCGCCAGCCGCCCTAAAACTTTCTTTGGCTGGAGTCTCGCTGGTTAGCTCGGCTAGCGGGACGGAGCTAGCTGGCTAACATAGGGCTAACAACTTGGCTTCTCCACAAACTTGTCAGGAATCGCCCCGTCGGTAAACCCGTTAGACCCCCACCGGGCACCGGGACGCGCCCCCCCCCGGGACAACAACCCACAAGGCTGAGCAGGAAATGGAAGTTTGTTGAGGTTTAAATCCACTTACTGTGAAGCCGAGGCTGTCCGCTCTGCTACAGCATCTGTCTAGCCAACAGCTGATCCTCCGCTGCCTGTAGCCGCTAATGCTAACGCTAACGCTATCGCTGTTTGTATGCAGGCTAACGCTAGCTGGACTAGCTTGGACCTAGCATGACGGCTAGCCGGAGACGTTTAAAGCAAGCATCCTACGTTAGCTTCACTTCTCGCGACGGGCGGCCGCGGATAGTCGTCACCTCGGCCGAAACCGAGTCGGAACCAGCGCGGGTTCTCCGCGGAGGACGGTTCCGTCGCTCGGAACGGGCTAGCTCTGCCCCTTTTCGCTGCTTCTATTGTTTTCCAGCGGACAGGTAGGTCCACGCCGCCATCTTGGAAACTTTCTCTTTTTTTCCATCAGCGAGAGGAATGTCTGCTAGCCCCGCCCACCGATGAGTGACGGCGCGCACAGCCAATCAGAAGCGGGTATTTGGAGACGAACGTCAACTCTACGTCCATGCCCAAACAAGGAATGGAGTAAAATCAATCACGAGTAACGCGAATCGGTAACAACCGAAGTCCGTTTGTTGTTGGTCTGGTTGTAAACACCGTCACCGGTCACGGAGGGCGGGGTCACGTGATCGCGACATTTAAAATAAAAAACGTCACTTCCGGGTTGGTTTATGACGCATTTAATGATTTGATGGTTTTATGGAAAACGATCCTTCTGCAGACATTGTAATCAATAGTTAATTAAAAGCTGGTCCTTAAAGGCTCATATCTAAATATTGAAGACTTAATAGCTATTAAATATAAAAATATGAAGTTTTTGTCGTTTAAATTAAATCCAGCTCTTATGGTGATGGATTAAAAGAAAATGCAGATTGCATTAATTAAAATAAATCAGAGGAGCTTGGTGATGAACTGAACCAAAGGCTTGATTATCTTGTCCGTTTATTTGCTGCTGTATTATTTCAGAATCAGAATTCTTCATTGATCCCTAGGGGTGAAATTACTTAATTTAAATGTTAATCAGTAGCAATAAAATTAAATTTACTCAAGTAGAAATAATCCTGAATCCTGTGGTGTGACATTACACACATTAAATTAGATATACTGCAATCTGAGACCCTCTAAAAGTAGAGTACACAAAATGGTTATGTGTGAATCTGTGTTGTAATACATAAACAGGAGGAACTCATGTCAGCATTAAACCTTAAGGCTCCCCTGAAACTCATCCCACGTTAAAAACATTCTCAAACCTTGTGATCGGTTTCCATTCGGCCTTTTTATTCATCAAAACAGAACTGGACTGCGTGTCCACGCACAGACACACACATATAATTACAGTATTCCCAGTCACGGCCGGCCCAGCAGCGCCGGCGGCGTCTCTCCACGCGGTGCGTGCATCAGAAACAGGCTGAGCCCACGGTTAGTTTAGTTCAAACACAGATCAATGGAAAGACAATCAGAGGTACGGAGGGGCGTGGCGTTAACAGCCTACACGTCCTGCGGCGTGACGGGGGGACCCTCGCCACACGCATCCAAATAGGGGGGGCTAAAAGGAGACGCAACACGGGGAGTAAAAAAAACAGGGGTTAAAGGTCACCTGACAGGAAAACAAGTTCAACTGTAGGCCTGAAATCTGGACTCACGCAATGCCAACAGAAACACACTTTTCCCCGCCCACCCTCGACTCAGCCAATCACATGACAGCTATGAAGAACGGAAAGAAGAGTCGGTGAGAAATCAGGAAAGAACAGACGACAGGAGATCGCCATCGGATTCAGGAGCCCCTCAAATGCCACACCAGAAAGATCAGGTCCCTGAAGGCAGCGCCAGCGGTGAGGAAGAGGAGGACGGCGGCCTAGCGGGGGCGCTAACGGTCGACACCACACACCCATCAGGACAGGAGTGTTTTTAACCGACACTGATGGGAGCAGATGACCAGCTGTGGTCGCCGTAGTAACAGATGACCCCACCCACAACCGATCCCGCTAATTCAAAGAGAAACGGTTAGCCTTCAGTTAGCAGCATCATCATCATCATCATCAGCGCTGGAGGAAAAGAAACCGACCGGGACAAACGGATCTAACTGACAACAAACGGATCTAACTGACAACAAACGGATCTAACTGACAAACGGATCTAACTGACAACAAACGGATCTAACTGACAACAAACGGATCTAACTGACAACAAACGGATCTAACTGACAACAAACGGATCTAACTGACAACAAACGGATCTAACTGACAACAAACGGATCTAACTGACAACAAACGGATCTAACTGACAACAAACGGATCTAACTGACAAACGGATCTAACTGAAATGTTTCTAGAGTCCGTTTCAAGCAGTGGCTAACAGGACAGGAAGAGGCGGGGCTATCAAAGGGAGTAACGAGCGCGGCGGCGGCTCGACGCTGGCAGAAGCACCCTGCTGACTCAGTGCTTCTGGAGGCGGGACCGGTCCGACCGGTTGTCACGTGACACCCACTCCTCATTGTTAACCGCCGGCATTGCCTCCCTTCCGACCGTCTCACACCAGGACCTCGGTGACCTCTGACCCCCCCCACATTGGTGAGGGGGGGTGGATTTGTTCAGAATGGAGCGCTCAGAGGTTCTAGAGGCGTAAACACAAACAGGAAGATGCTAGCAAAAGAAAAGGCTGAGTTAGCGGGAGCGTTCCTCTGTGCTATGGTAAACGTATTAGCATGTTGCTAGCTAACTCATCTGAAAACAACTTAGTAAATTAGCTTGTCGGTAAGTCAATAATGGGCCTGTTAGCTGCCCAGTGCTACACAGCTAGCTTCTTTAGCTTGTGGAAGTCGCTAATGAGCCAATTAGCAGGCTGGACGAGCGTTTAGGCTAACGGGTGGCTAGCAGGTGTTAGCTGGAGTGGACGACCCGATAGCTGACGCCTGTTAGTGCCGGGAGCAGCTAGCCATGGCTCTCCTGAGGCTAATTAGCACGCCGTTGGTAGGGCGGGGCGCTAGCTGAGGCTAACGCTGGGTGGAGGCTGTGGGGGGTGGCAGATGGGATTGGGGGGGTGTTGAGGAATGACGCAGGAAGTTAATCTCATTAAAAAACAAACAAACGTTAAGTCAGTCCTGGAATCATCTTCATCATCTTCATCGGGCGTCGGTGGAGGGCGTGGTCTTCACTGCTAACGGGTTCCCAGGTGTCCTCAGAGCATGGGGGGGGGGCAGGGGGCGGGGCCAGGGCTGTGGATTCACATCAGTCCCTCCTGACCTTCCTGTTCCTGGGGGATCTCCGGAGAACGTCATCCTCAGACTTCTGCGGGGGGGAGGAGCAAACGTCAGGCTGGCTCCACGGGGCCACGCCCACCTCCAGCTACATCAATACTCACCTCTTCAGCCGTCGCCTCCTCCTCTTCCTCCTTGTCCTCTTCCTCCTCTTCGGGGCCCTCCTGGTTGTCCTTCTCTTCTGCAGCTGAACAGGAAACAAAAAAGGTGAGTGAAGGTGAGAGGGGGCGTGTCCTCCCGTCGGGACGCCACACCCACCTGGACCCGGCTCCGCCTCCTCTGCCTTCTCTTCCTCCTCCTCCTCCTCCTCTTCCTCCTTTACGTCCGGCTGGGCTTCGTCCGTCTTCTTGTACTCGGCGGCGGGCGTAGCCGGACTCTTCTTCTGCACAGGAAACACGACCAGGACGAGCCAATCAGAGCCATGGATTCATGGAACATTACACACAATAGGTTTCCTCAGGTGAATCTGGTCTCATGTTATTATTAAACACCTGCAGACTGAAACGATTCTCCACTAACGGTTACATTTCACGTTACAGGAAGTCCTCAACATACAAACAACCGCCGTCTCCGACTGCAGTTCCCCTTCCTGCCACAACCCCCACCGAGCAGCGTCACATCAGATTCAGATTTCACATGTCATGTTAACATGACTCAGCAGATCTCAGACTGAACAGTTTGCTCGGATGTCATTTCCTGTGGTCTCCTGTAGGAACTAAATGATGTAGGAACCAATGTTGTCCTCCTGTAGGAACTAAATGATGTAGGAACCAATGTTGTCCTCCTGTAGGAACTAAATGATGTAGGAACCAATGTTGTCCTCCTGTAGGAACTAAATGATGTAGGAACCAATGTTGTCCTCCTGTAGGAACTAAATGATGTAGGAACCAATGTTTCTGGGTCAGGTTTCTGTCTGGAAGCACTAACTGACGTTAACGCTGAATGTTTTTCTACGTTAACTACTGGTCCAACTGTAACAGCGACACAGGAAACAGTCGTGTTCGTAGCTTGACGACTTCCTGTATTCACCGCTGCGACCTGTGACCCGTCACCAATGCTGTGAAGCCCCGCCTCTAGAGGCAGGTGACACACACTCAGACTGCCGTCTAAACCACAACACGAGTGACCACGTCACAGACGATGCTACGCTATCGGCGGAGTCAGTCACCAGGCTGGCGCCGGGGGGGGCAGGGCGCTTTGGACGTGCGGCTTCGCTCAACTCTTCCTGTAGGCCGGTGAGATCCAGCTGACCCTGAGCTGACCCTGACGACCTCTGTGGACAGTCACACACACACACATGCTGACTAACCCAGCGACACACACACACACACACACACACACACACACCATCCAACCAGTGGGCGTGTCTGTGTGGGCGTTACCTTTCCGGTGCAGCAGAAGATGAAGATGAGGATGAGGGGCAGTGCCACGGTGAGGACGTACACCACCCAGAGCCAGGGCCGCTCCTCGGCCGCATTCAGCATCTGGGCCGCCAGGCCGGGCTGCAAACACACAACACGTTACGTCACACACACACACACACACACACACAGGCTACGTAGCGGTCAGCACGCCAGGGAAACGCCGTAGCGTCCCTGAGGGCATCGCCCTGACCCCACTCACGTCGGCGGCGCCCTCGGCGGCCTTCTTCAGGCCCCAGCCGTCGGCGGCCCAGCGGTCGGCGGTGCTGCGGTCGTTGGTGATGAAGAAGTTGTCAAAGAAGATGTCGGAGGTCATGGACCAGAGCTCCAGGCCCAGAGCGCCGAACGCCGTCATCCTGAACGGCTGAAGGTCCTCGAAGAACGCCGGGTTGGGGATCCGCCGCGGCTTCCACACCCCCTGAGGGCACAGATGCTCAGTTAGAGGCTTATTTCATGTTACCTCCAGAAAGCAGTGCATCCTGGGATGTGCTTCTTAAACTGAGTGCATCCCAACAGTAATAACAGAATATACGGTAGAAGAAACACAAGGATTGAGTTTAACCAATAGATCAAAATAAAAACTAAACAGTTAATTTAAAATTATTTTATTAATAATATCATAACTGTTTATGTAAAAAGAAAAAAAGTTAAATTATATCTTAGTTTTATCAATATATTAAAGCATCGTAGATATTTAAAAAACAGTTTTAGGAATATAGAAAGATGTAATACTTTTTTTTTTACTTTTGTGTTTCTCTCAATAGTTTTCTTTGTCTTTAATTCATATTTTCTCCTGTGGACACTGAACCAAGAACCTTCACACACATTTAGTAATATCTGTAGTAATATCTGTAGTAATATCTGTAGTACTATCTGTAGTAATATCTGTAGTAATATCTGTAGTAATATCTGTAGTACTATCTGTAGTAATATCTGTAGTAATATCTGCAGTAATATCTGCAGTAATATCTGCAGTAATATCTGCAGTAATATCTGCAGCTGGTCCTGCTCCAGCCATTCTCCACTTCTCCATCGGCGAAGTAAATTCTAGATTGGCTACAAGGTTTCTAGACTGTAGCCACAGTGGAGTTCTTATATTTACGGAAAAAAGGCTAAAACTTACAACTTTTTCGCTCGCTACCGGCGCTCGCTATTTCCGCATGCCGACTGAAATAGCCGAAGTGACCCGAACGCTCCCGATCATTAAATATGCACTGGGGTCATGACCTCCTCTCGTCCAATGAAAAACAAAGATTCTATTTTTCCAAGCTGAACCTGTGAATTGGTGTAAGACAAGGAGAGGACCATCGATCAAAAGAATCCAGTGTTTTATAGTAGAGTTTGTGTTAAAGTCCGCGCAGCACACGGACGACCAACGCTCATCGCGGGGGGGCGTTGAACATGCCATCGCTGGTTATTCCTGCTGGTCAGAGGGAACAAAAGTCTAAGACTACTAACAAGTATTGATAATATCTTTCATTGACCTTCTGATCGGTCTGTCTCCACCCCCCCCCCTCAGCATTCACCATTTGTTTATTAATGAGGACTTTAACACAAACTCTACTAGAAACACTGGATTCTTTTGATCGATGGTCCTCTCCTTGTCTTACACCAATTCACGGGTTCAGCTTGGAAAAAAAACAATATTTTGTTTTTCATTGGACGAGAGGTCATGACCCCAGTGCATATTTAATGATCGGGAGCATTCGGGTCACTTCGGCTATTTCCGTCGGCATGCGGAAATAGCGGCGCTAGCGAGACAAAAAGTTTGTTATCACTCAGGGATTTTCACGAGTCCAAAAGAGTCGTAAGTTTTAACCTTTTTTCCCCTAAAAATAAGAACGCCGCTGTGGCTACACAGGCTACAAACCTGGTAGCCACATGGAATTTACACGCCTACGGTGACGTGGAGAATGGCTACCGCAAGCCCAGAAATGTTCATCAAGGACGCATCAACGCACGCTAACGAGAACACTGCATTGGTGGGCGGCGGCTCCAGTGGGCGGGGCTCGGCTCACCTGGTAGTTGGGATTGTCGATCATGGGGGCCTTCCACTTGCCCTTGTAGTTGGGGTTCTCCATCATCGGTCGGTTCCAGGTCCCGCAGCCAGGCGCCGCCTCGCAGGCGGGGTTGGGGACCTGCGGTGCCTCCCACTCGCCATCCATGTCTTCATCCCTGGGGGACAGGAAGCAGAGGGTGTCAGGTGGGCAGGGCTTGGAGGGCGTGTGAGCGGGGGGGCGCCGAGGCTCACCAGTCGTCGGGTTTGAGGGCGTCGGGGTCTCCGATGTACTCGGGCTCGTCGTCCAGCCAGCCCTCCGGCTTCACCGCGTCTGCGTCGGGGATCTGGGCGGGGGCGTCCTCGTCCCTGCAAGAGCAACAACCAATGAGGGGGCGCCCTGACGATGGGGGGGCAGGTTTCCGTGATAACTGGCGCATGCACCCACCAGTCGTCGGGCTTGGCGGCAGCGGGGTCCTGGATCTTCGGCCTCTCGTCCCAGTCCTCCGGCTTCTGGTCGTCGGGGTCCTCGATCTCGGCGGGGGGGTTGACTGGGGGGGTCATGTCAGACAGCAGGCTGCCACTGTTCACCACCGTCTGGTCCACCAGCATCTCAAAGGTGTTGTCGGGGTTCACCACTGGAGGGGGGGGCACAGGGGGCGTCACACTCCTGGACGCGTGGAGGCAGAGCGCCCCTCGGTGGGCGTGTCTTACCCAGCGTGTACAGGTGCGTCTTCTTGTCGGTGTAGTAGGTCCTGAGGTCGGCGTCGGGCTTCTTGGCGTGCTTCTCCTCGTAGGCGCCGCTGCGGGGGTTCTTGTGCCTGAAGATGAAGTGCAGCTTGTAGTCCTCCCCACATTTGTCTGGCCCAAACATGATGGTGTACGGCGTCCTGTCCACAAACTGGTCCTGATGGGGGGGGACACATACAGGTGAACACTCTGGACACGCCCCCCATCACCCTCCAGCCTGCAGCAGTGGGCGTGGATCTCACCAAGTCCAGCTCGGCGCTCTGGGACAGCAGCTTGACGTAGGCGCCGCCGCAGTCGATGCCCTGCTGGAAGTTGACCTCGTACCTGTGGAGAGACGACAGGTGAGGGGCGGGCGGCGCCGGCGCGGCGAGGGCATGTTGGGATGCCAGCCCTTACTGGACGATGAGGGGCTTGGTGTCGAAGGTGAAAGGTCGCAGCAGCTGGGCGGAGATGGCGTGATGTTTGGCACGAGACTTCAGGACCAGACCTTTGTCTCCGGGCAGGGGGCTGTCCTTCAGCTCCTCCACCGCCCACTGACCTGCTCACAACCAAACCCGTTGGTTACCCATCTGAGGCTCCGTCCTTTGGCCCTGTTGCCACGGTGACAGCTTTGATCTAACCCGTACTCACCGTCGTACTTGGCGATCTCCTCGTCGGTGTCCTCCTTCTTGGCGCTGGACACCACCCAGCTGCAGCACAAAGGGGAGGAGTCAGATGTGACATCACACAGGAACGACCATATATGGGCCGTGTGCTCACCCGTCAAGCGTCCCCCGATCGAACGACTCGGCGATGAAATGTTCCCCCATGGGCTCCGGGGCCTTGTAGGTCACCTGCACAGAGACAAGGTTTGGCTCCACGCTCATCCCATTATGCACCAGGGCCACAGACGAGCCAATCAGCTGCTGTCCTCTCACCTTTGGTGCGGGAGGGGTCTTGGGAGCAGGCGGGGCCTCGTCCTGCATGTCCCCCTCTAAGTCGTCCTCCTCCTCCTCGGCTCCTGCCAGACCCAGATCCAGATCGTCCTCCACGTCCACGTCCACGCCGTCCCCCACGTAGTCGTCTAGGTCCTCGGCCCGGGGGGTGGGGGCCAGAGAGAGGACGACGAGCCCCCCCAGAAGAACAAACAACCACACCCTCTGATGCATGGTCTACAGGGGGGGAGGAAGAGAAAGAGTAGGGTGAGCGGAGGGATCAACCGTCACGCCATTCATCTGCAAAAACACGCCGCTGTCGCCCCCGACGACGGGCTTTGATCACGTCCCAGAGCTTCAAACGCCCTGCAGGGATTGGTCTAACAGCTGCACCTCCATGTCAACACACATACACACACAGATGTAATGACCAACAAGCAGCACCCTCAGGACCCCCCCCCCCATCCGCTCACCTTAACGAGATTACACCCCACGGGATTACACACACACACACACACAGGTTACTAATTACACACACGATGGCCTGTGGCAGACTCCCACAATCCACCTGTGGGTGAGGTTAGAGACCTGGGGGCTGAGAACCAACAACAACCACTTCCTGTTAGCGTCAGCTGGAGGTCACATGATCAGTCTCATGATAACGATCCATACTGGTTCTTTTCCATCCTCACGATCATTTGAATGATTCTCATCAACACGCATGAACGCAGGATTAGCGTGTTGCTAATGGCCAGCCTGTGCGGTCACACGAGTTCACCCGCTACACGCCTCGCCCTGCAGGCTAATAAGATTAACATGAGGCAGCGCTAGCCATTAGCTTAGCATCAAAGCCTGTGGGCGGCACCCACATGGCGTCAGAAGGAATTAGCTCAAGGGGATCAACACAGTGGGAACACTGATGTGTTTCACCAGACGCTGCAGGTCGGAGGTGATGAACACCACAAACACCAATTACAGCGACCAATCAATGGATCAATAATCAGAACTGTGATCAACAGGTTGTTGTCAGGTCTCATAAACATGACTGGAACTACTTTCTGCGGTGGAATAAGTTCATATAAAGACCGGGACTAATGAATTATCTCAAGTCTGATTGGCTCTTAGCCGGCCTCTGATTGGCTGAAACCAGCTGACTCGGCTCTCGTGGACTCCGACGTTAACGCTGCAGGCTGGAGGTCCAGCAGGTTCATCCTCAGGATGATGTCATCACCAGACTAGTTTCTGATTGGCTGATTGCAGACATTAATATCCAGCATTAGAACGAGAACATTTTGATTGTGATCGGTATAGGAGACGAACGACTGCACTAGTAGAACCCTGGACTACCTGATGGACACGTCTGTGATGATTGACAGACCATAATAATTCACCGGTAACAGGATCCAGCCGGTCAGCCTTTAACCGCAGGCAATGGATACACAAAACACACAGGAAGTTAGCGAAGGTTTCCCATCAACACATCACTGATCTGAAAACGCGTCTTTCTGAACGGAAAGAATTCCGGGCTTGACTCAAACGGGAGGAAGACTCCTGCTGATAACATTTAGAATTTGTAGCCCGTTCCACAACATTGCCCAGAAGATAAAGTCAGCCACCAGTTTGACTCCTTTCTCCTGATCCTAGAGACTGGTGGAACCAGTCGGAACGCATTTCCTGACAAACCGGATCCCAACCTGACTCCATGAATCTGGAACACGATCCAGGATCTGGGTTTGAACAAACGAACCGACGCCGGTGGAAATGACCCACAGCTGATCAACTCGTCACAACCGTTTAATGGGACCATTTGCATGTTTCCGTTCCATCTCTCATTAAAATTTAAATAATTCAGTCCAGGACAATATTTGACTACAGACGTGGAGCTGCAGGCACACAGAGTTCAACCCCAGTTCAGCTTTGTTAAAATTCAACTCCTTCATCCTGTTAGTTGGACTGATGTTCCTGAAACAGAGCTAGAACCACCAAAAAAAACCCGACCCAACAATCTGTAGACATGTTGCCGTTTGGAACCGGTTGAATTACTTCAATATCATTTAAGTAATGATATTTGACTTCTGTATTTGTGAAGCAAATCAATGGAGGTTCTGAATCCAATCAATAAATTACAAAAAATGCAAACTGAAGTTAATGATAACCCAGACTGATCATATCAGTCCAGGACACACCAGTACAGCCAGTCTGAGCAGCTCGTCTGGTGGTCTGGTGGTGAACATGAGGCACACATCAAGTTAAACGGTCACATTTTAATCCCTAATGGATTTCACTATTGGAAAAAAAAAACATTAAAAAAGCATTAACTAAATAGAATCTCCTCATTAAGTTGTATGCATTTCTTTCAATACGTTATGGCTAACATTAAAGAGTAAAACTGACAACAAAACCATGTCTTCAAAGGCAGAAACAGAATTTCAGTTACTGGTTTTTACATGAATTTAAACTTTCTTTCACTATTTTCATGTCAATTATTGATCATGTCGACTAATTGATAGGGTATAAATAATTACTACTCACAATTCCACACCTTATAAATCATATCCAGACGACTGACAATACTTTTAATTTTAAATAAAGTTGTCAGTATTTGAAAACCGTTTGCGTGCTTTAGCTTCCTGTAGCTACACACCAACACACCAACGTCCCGACATGAACGTATTCTCTTTGTTTTTACAGTCGCTCTCATTCATTCATCTCTCTTAGGACTTTAAACTTTATTTAAATTCATTCTCGATTCATTCGTCCGGTCGAAACGATCGATCACCTGCATAACCGCTGCTTGACGGCCGCGGTGAAGACAGCTAGCCTAGTTTAGCTCCTGCTGACGGACCTGTCAGGGACGGAGCCAAGAAAACTTCAAACGTTTCTTGATTAAATGTTGGACAAAAACATTCTGACTCGTTTGGACAGTAGAATGATAATTCATACGCGACATTTATTACTTGGTGCGTGAGTGGATTAAACGTTACTAGCGGGCTAGCTGCATGCACCTGCGGTTAATTAGCCACGGTTAGCCACCAGGCTAATGCTAAAGACACGCCGGAGACGCGCAGCTCTATCTTTGACAGTTTAAATCCGACACTCTGACCGGACGTCGGACGCAGAGGGCGACACTCCGTCGTTATCAGGCAGAATTCGTCTCGAACCCGCAGCTTTTCCGCCTAAAAGCCACATTTAGCGGAGCCGCCACTCACCTCCAGCTCGCCGATGTGACCGCCTGGGAACTACTGAGGAGAGTCACGTGAGACGCTCCAGCGCAAAAGCCGCCTCCTCTTTACGCTGATTGGATGTCTGCAGGGAACATTCCAGATTTCCTGTCTATTGTCGAGAGCTGATTGGACGAACGGACGCTGGTTTAGACGGACAGGTCCCGCCTCCCGGAGCTGAACCTCGTGGACAGCAGTGATTGGTCCAACGAGAGGGAGACGTGCGCGCTGATTGGCTGAAGCGTGTCGGACGAAAAGGCTGTTGATGGCGGATATTAAACGGACATGAAATATAAATATATATAAATATGACGATGTAAAGCATGAAAAAGGCAGGTTAGGCGTCTCTTAGTTAATTAGTTAATCTAAACGGATTAAGATGAAGGTTGTGAGGAGAGGTGGCGCGCGAGGCCGAACTGTTTGACCTTGGGAGGGGGACGCCCCCCCTCGCCTGTCTTTTCTTTCTTTTCATGCATTTTAATTATGATCAAATAATCACTAATTATGAAAATATAACTCATCTTTCATCAACCAATTAAAAAGCAGTATTCTAAATTTTATTTCAACACAGCTTATTATAATAAAGAGAATAACTAGAAATAGAATTCCACTTCCTTTATTTACTTACTTCCTGCTTCAGCACCTAGAGGGTTAACTGGACAGCTGTCAATCAAAGCGTCCACAGAGACACTCAGGTTGGACAGATATTGATCGTCTGGACATGATCAGTCGATTGGAATAAAACTTAGGATCGACTGGTTTCCATCAAAATGCAGGTCACACTGAACTCACGCAAACCTGCTCTTCTAGCTTCCTTCCAGGAATGTGACGTGTGTGTTCCTATTGGGACGCGGCCGCTGTGTTCTATCTGCATCAGAACCCTCCTGGTGTTCCAGGACCTGTCAGGGTCACCGGGGTTCCACCTCAGAACCTGAATCCCCCCCACCCCCCAAGTTTGGCTGTGATCCATCAGTCTCTCTCCGGCGGAGCGAATTCGACGTTTCATCATTTTCTGTTTGATAGAAGCTGATGACATTCCCAGAAATCTCCTAAAAAAAAAATTATAATTACAAAAAGCTGACATGAAAGATCCTCTCAGAACAAACCTCTGTCCAAAACTCAGTGGAAATTCTGTCTTCATTACCATTCAGACTGGAGGGAAGCTCCAGGTCGTTTGAATAGAGTTCATCTACAGGAACACCAGCGATGTTCTCCAGTGCTGCTCCCTGAGAAACCAGACATCAGGACGGGTCCTGAGGGTAAAGCCAGTGGAGGTGAAGTTCTGTCTGCGCCGTTTCCTTTTGGGCCTTCGTATACGTTAAGTTTTCTTTCATAAATGCTTCTTTGGAATTGTAGATGATGAATGCGTTTGAAACGTGACCCTAAAGTCACCAGAAACTAAAAGATTTGAGTTTTATCAGCACCGACTGTCAACGTTTAGGAATAAAATAAACTGGATGAAACTCAGGACATGATGCGTTCAAGGAACATAGAAAATCTGGGTGTTCATCTTCTGGATTCTCTAATGTTTATTTTTCATCATCTGTTCTGAAGAACCTGGATCTGGATCAGCATCCTGGATCCTTATTCCCGCCTTCCATGAACTGGAATAAGAACTGGAATAAGAACCGGAATAAGAACTGGAATAAGGACTGGAATAAGAACCGGAATAAGAACCGGAATAAGGACTGGAATAAGAACCGGAATAAGAACTGGAATAAGGACTGGAATAAGAACTGAACTAAGAGCTTCAAACTGGATTAAATTGGTCGGTGTGAGGCGAAGTCGACTGGATCACAGACGATCATCACGAGGAAACATTTCATCGTTTGAGGGAATCGTGAACAAAAGAGCCTTCAGAGGGAACGGTTCCCTCCTCGTGACGACTCGTGAGCAGACACCAGTCTGGTGGGGAAAATAAAATAGTGGAGGAAGTCTGTAATTTATGGTGTTTATTAGCAAAGGAGTCAAAGAAAGAAAAAGAAAGAACGTCTGACTGGACTGGAAACGACAGCAGTGGAACCAGAGTACTGTAGTATTACAGTAGTATTAGAGTACTGTAGTATTACAGTAGTATTAGAGTACTGTAGTATTACAGTAGTATTAGAGTACTGTAGTATTACAGTAGTATTAGAGTACTGTAGTATTACAGTAGTATTAGAGTACTGTAGTATTACAGTAGTATTAGAGTACTGTAGTATTACAGTAGTATTAGAGTACTGTAGTATTACAGTACTATTACAGTACTGTAGTATTACTGCAGTATTCCAGCAGTACTGTAGTACTACTGCAGTATTCCAGCAGTACTGCAGTAGTCAGTAAAGGCCTCAGAGACGCGTTACAAACCAAACATCAGTAGTTTTTCGAGCCACACAGATGTGAGCAGGTCCAAGGTTGCAGCAAAGGATTGTGGGTATTGGTTGCGGCTACATATTTAGTCTGGAGCTCGTTTCCGTCTTTAAGGCAAACAGCTCAACGTGAACCCCGAGCAGCCACACACACACACAAACACACACACACACACACACACACACACACACACACACACAGAGGGGCGTGTCCGCCTCCACGCCCGTATATAGTGATGGCGGGTGTGTCCGGCTCTATGGTGGGCGTGTCCTGGTGGTAGAAAGGTCTGCTCTGATGCAGCAGTTCTGTCGTCGGCGTAGACCGACGCCCAGACCGACGCCCGGCCGACACCCAGACCGACGCCCGGCCGACGCCCATACCGACGCCCAGACCGACGCCCGGCCCCGCCCAGTGTCTTGTATCTGTTTCTACTTCCTGTATGTACACACCAACTCGGACTGCTTGAGGAGTTTGTTTCATGTTGACCAGACGTTCTCTTCCTGCTTCCTGTCTGCAGTGGCGGGCTCCGCCCACCGGGGGGCGCCGTTGCACGGCGGCAGGGGTCCGATGGGCTGGACCAGAGTGGTCGTCCGGCTGAGGTATCGTTGAGGGAGGGGGGGCGGGGGGGCGGAGCGTCACTCCGCCTTCTTTATGAAGATCTGAAGGAAACCACAGAAGAACCAGGATGAGCTCTGAGGCGTTGCCATGGCAACCGGATCAGGTGAGCATGTTCAACCCACACCCGGACTCATTCAAGGGTTAATGGAGAAACCTCAGAGGTCAGAGGTCAAGCTGGAACATTCCTTAGGAAACCTAACCTTTGACCTCCTCCAGCTTGTGAAGAAGCTCCGCCCTCTCACCCCCCCTTTAGACAAACAACACGTTTGAATGAAATCCAAACACCGTTAGCATGTTAGCATCACAGACCTGAGACTCCAGT
>NC_090785.1:430000-442500 GCF_040054535.1 Antennarius striatus | reverse complement strand
AACACATTAAACGGCTGGAATACAGAGGAGCCCTGCAGCCCCCCCCAAAACCCTAACCGCCCCTATCTACCCCCCGTCTGATCTGATGCAGTGAGTCAGCTCCGCCCTGATGAATTCATTACAGCCGCCACCTCAGGTCGGAGAGGCTTCTCCAGGTCAACGGGGGGGGGGGGTGACCCCCACCCCTCCTGACATCACCCCACATTACCCAAAATGCAACAGTTTCATCACAGGCCAGCAGGATGTCTCTCTAAACGCTCAAACCGTTTGAATCTTAAAGTTCTGCTCCGGTGATCTTTAAATTAACAGGACGTGTGTGTGTGTGTGTGTGTGTGTGTGTGTGTTGTGTGTGTGTGTGTGTGTGTGTGTGTGTGTGTGTGTGTGTTTGAGTGTGTGTGTGTGTGTGTGTGTGTGTGTGTGTGTGTGTGTGTGTGTGTGTGTGTGTGTGTGTGTGTGTGTGTGTGTGTGTGTGTGTGATGACATAATTGATTGTTTTTTTCCACTGCTGTTAATGGAATCAATGATTCACACTTAATGATTAATTTCTGGTGATGAAGAGGCGGAGCCTCCAGCGGAGCCACATGATTGGCTGGGATGGAGTGACGTGATTGGCTGGGAGAGGTTCGGGTCCTGTCATCAAAAACGTTCTGAATGTTTTCCTGTATGGGGGGGTTGTGGGTTCGGACCCCCCTGACTCCGTTGGGGGTGTGGTTTTAAAGGTGGGGGGGTTTCTCGCTCGCCGGCAGCGACCGGCGGAGCACTCAGGGACCTATTAGAGGGATGTGGAGCAGCAAAGGCTCATGGGAAGGAATAATCTGTGGATAATCTGTGTGTGAGAAGCGGCGAAAGAGGAAACATCCATTTCCACAGAGGAGGAGCCGGGCGTGACCCCGCCTCACCCCAATAGAACAGAACAATATACACTGTCTGTTACCATGGTGACAGACACATCAGTTCGATCTTCTTCGTTGGTTCAGCAGCGACCAGAGGCCACGCCCCCAAACACCTGATCCAATCCCAGCTCATCTGAATCTGGTAAAACCATGCTGGACTGTTTCACTGTGTGAACCTGGACTGTTTCACTGTGTGAACCTGGACTGTTTCACTGTGTGAACCTGGACTGTTTCACTGCGTGAACCTGGACTGTTTCACTGCTTGAACCTGGACTGTTTCACTGTGTGAACCTGGACTGTTTCACTGTGTGAACCTGGACTGTTTCACCGTGTGAACCTGGACTGTTTCACTGCGTGAACCTGGACTGTTTCACTGCGTGAACCTGGACTGTTTCACTGTGTGAACCTGGACTGTTTCACTGCGTGAACCTGGACTGTTTCACCGCGTGAACCTGGACTGTTTCACCACGTGAACCTGGACTGTTTCACTGTGTGAACCTGGACTGTTTCACTGTGTGAACCTGGACTGTTTCATTGCGTGAACCTGGACTGTTTCACTGTGTGAACCTGGACTGTTTCACTGCGTGAACCTGGACTGTTTCACTGCGTGAACCTGGACTGTTTCACTGTGTGAACCTGGACTGTTTCACTGCGTGAACCTGGACTGTTTCACCGCGTGAACCTGGACTGTTTCACCACGTGAACCTGGACTGTTTCACTGTGTGAACCTGGACTGTTTCACTGCGTGAACCTGGACTGTTTCACTGTGTGAACCTCGACTGTTTCACTGTGTGAACCTGGACTGTTTCACTACGTGGACCTGGACTGTTTCACTGTGTGAACCTGGACTGTTTCACTACGTGGACCTGGACTGTTTCACCGTGTGAACCTGGACTGTTTCACTGCGTGAACCTGGACTGTTTCACCGCGTGAACCTGGACTGTTTCACTGTGTGAACCTGGACTGTTTCACTACGTGGACCTGGACTGTTTCACTGCGTGAACCTGGACTGTTTCACTGCGTGAACCTGGACTGTTTCACTACGTGGACCTGGACTCACCGATGAAGCCCAGCTGGGAGAACTCCAGGATCATCCACTCCTCCAGCGGCTGCTGCAGAGCGAAGTTCTTCATGGTGGTGAAGTAGTTCGGGCGAGCGACGATGTCGTCCTCCAGCTGGAAGAGAGAGAGAGTCCTGACGAGGTCAGAGGTCACGGGTCCAAGCAGGAAGTCCTTGTTCCCGCCAGAATGTTTGGATCGACCCCCGCTGTTGCAGGAGTAACAAACCCCCCACCCCTCAAGGACCATTCCAGGACCGTTCCAGGACCGGTTCCAGGATGACATCATTACCCACAATGCAACAGTTTCTTTTGCTTCTCACAGCAGCAGGATTGGGCGTTCATTTAAAGATTTATAACAACAATAAAAATGTAGCACTAGCATGCTAGCATCCTAATAATGCTGTTCAACTTCCTGTGGATGTTTCACAATAAAAGCCTCTCAGGAAACACGTCTCTTACCTGGACGTAGTAGGTTCCTTTGGACTGGGCGTACATCATCAGGAAGCAGTAGTCCAGGTTCTGCTTCGTCCTCCACCTGAGGAAGAGGAGGAGGAAGAGGAAGAGGAAGAGGAAGGAGAGATCAGTCATCACACCAAACAGAAATGCTTCTCCATTTCCTGTTGACCAAACAAACAGACAAACAAACAAACAAACAAACAAACAAACACACACACACACACACCTGACGCGCTCCTTGGGGTCCCCAAATGACTCTCGGAGGCGGGAGAAGTCGGGGTAGAA
Source organism: Antennarius striatus (assembly GCF_040054535.1). NCBI lineage: Eukaryota > Metazoa > Chordata > Actinopteri > Lophiiformes > Antennariidae > Antennarius > Antennarius striatus. Next base: position 439,806 of record NC_090785.1, on the reverse strand, counting down.
GTGGACGGACGGGGAGACGACCTCCAGCAGCCCCGACTGGATCTCTGCTGGGAAACTGACACACACACACACACACACACACACACACACACACACACACACACACACACACACACACACACACACACACACACACATACACACACACACACACCCATCAGGACACACACACACACACACACACACACACACACATACACACACACACACACACACACACACACACACACACACACATACACACACACACACACCCATCAGGACACACACACACACACACACACACCCATCAGGACACACACACACACACACAGGACAAGAAGTAGCTCCTGCTCAGACACATGTTGCCATAGAAACAGCATCCCATCATGCATTGGACTCACAGGCGCTTCAGGTTGTCTGCTACACCGGTGGCGTACTGCTGGTCGGCCTGGAGACAGGAAACACACGCTTAGTGGGCGGGGCCAGAGGCGGGGCTTACTCCAGGAAGTAGGTGAAGGGTCAAAGTTCACACAACAACGCAATTAGCAAACGATCCTCGTCCAATCGACGTGAGGCGGGGTGGGGTTTGTAGTCCTGTCCTGTCAAACAGCCTGTTTCCATGGCGACGGCAGGATTTACAGCTGTTTCCCTCCGTCTGATTCGTTGTTGTAATGATGTCACTTCCTCCTTTTGCACCCCCTCACGCACACACACACACTGTACACACACACACACACACACACACACACACACACTGTACACACACTGTACACACACACACACACACACACTGTACACACACACTGTACAAACACACACACACACACACACACTGTACACACACACACACACACACACACACACTGTACACACACACACACACACACACACACACACAGTACACACACACACACACACACACACACACACACACACACACACACACACACACACACACACACACACACACACACACACACACACACACTTCTTCCCTGGAACATCAAAACAACTTGAGCAATCGATGACATCACGGTCCGGCCCCTCTGTTATCCAATCGGGGCCCAGCTGGGCTGGATCATGTGACTGTCGGGGTCATTGGGAGGTCACACATGTGTGAGCTGTACCCCCCCCCCACAGAGCGTCTGCCGTTTGTTTTTGGTTTTGTCGACCGTGACGCCCCAGCTGGGCGGAGCTTAAGACACGGCTCCGTTAATGAGGAGCAGATGGAGGTTCTGGTTCCGCTCCCAGGGAATCATGGGAGCAGGGGGGGGGGTGACAGGAAGAGGATGAAGACTCCTGGTGGGAGGAGTCTAAAACATCAACGAACACCAACGAAGAGGAGGAAGAGGAGAGAGGATTAAAATACCACACACACACATACACACACACACACACACTCACACACACACACACACACACTCACACACGCGCACACACACACACACACACACACACACACACACACACACACACACACACACACGTCATCATTCCCTGCAGCTGTTTGGGGTTAGCATTAGCGCAGCAGCTAATCACTGACATTATCACTGTGTGTGTGTCGCCGTTCATTAGTTCCACCACTGACCTTTAGGAAGCGCACACACACACACACGCACACACACACTGTACACACACACACACACACACACACACACTGTACACACACACACACACACACACACTGTACACACACACACACACACCTCGGCGATGAGGACGACGATGACACAGTCCTCCCTCTCGGCGGCGCTGAGCTCTGCCATCAGGGAGCTGAGGGTGTCGGTCAGGTAGGAGTGAACCTCCCTCTTCACGCTGGGGACCCCCATCACTATGGAGACTGGAGACACGCAGAGGCATGATTGGTTCAGAGAGCTGGGGGCGTGGCTTCTTCACAACACCAGGAGGGAAGTCGTTGGAAATGTTTGCAGGAAGTAAACCTCGGTGGACCTGTGTCTCAGTGGACCTGTGTCTCAGTGTAGACCTGTGTCTCAGTGATGACCTGTGTCTCAGTGATGACCTGTGTCTCAGTGGACCTGTGTCTCAGTGTAGACCTGTGTCTCTGTGGACCTGTGTCTCAGTGTAGACCTGTGTCTCAGTGTAGACCTGTGTCTCAGTGAAGACCTGTGTCTCAGTGAAGACCTGTGTCTCAGTGTAGACCTGTGTCTCAGTGATGATCTGTGTCTCAGTGATGACCTGTGTCTCAGTGTAGACCTGTGTCTCAGTGATGACCTGTGTCTCAGTGTAGACCTGTGTCTCAGTGATGATCTGTGTCTCAGTGATGACCTGTGTCTCAGTGTAGACCTGTGTCTCAGTGATGACCTGTGTCTCAGTGTAGACCTGTGTCTCAGTGAGGACCTGTGTCTCGGTGGACCCACCTCCGGTGCGCCCTTGTCCCACGTGGACGGCGGGCAGCAGGCTGTCCTCTCGGTTCAGCAGGTGAGGAAGATGATGGAAGATGGAGGGAAGCTGCAGAACGCTCTTACTGCTGCTCACGTTCCAGAGCTTCAGCCTGGTCTCCTCTGGAGAGGGGGCACAGTTAGACCGTCAGACCACATCAGACCAGGAAGGACCAGATCAGACCAGTTTAGACCACATCAGACCAGGACAGACCAGCCCGGCCCCTGAGGGACGGTCCTGGCCCGACCCCAGGGGCCTCACCTGACAGGCTGCTCCAGGTGCGGTTGATATCCCTCAGCGCCTGCTTCTCGGCGATGGCCCTCTTGATCTCCTCCAGGACCAGGTTGAGCTCCTTGGAGCGCCGCAGGTTCTCCTGCTCGGCCGAGTGGAGGCGCTCCCTCAGGGCCAGGAACTCCCTCTGGTACACGTCCACCACATCCCCTAGGGGCGACAGGGGGACAGGGGTCAGTGGGGGGGAGGGGGACTGTCATCATCCCTCAGAGCATCATGGGATTAGAGGCACTGGGACTGAAGCTGGTGTCCACAGAAAAAAAGATCTAATCTGAGTGGAATAAAAGCCTTCATCATCATCATCATCATCATCATCTGGGTTAATGGGGACTAATCCCTGCTGGACTGACACACAGCTGTCTCCGCCCACTCTGACCAGATGACTGGGGTCTCTGATCCAATCCAGAACCAGGACCATGTCTGACAACACTAGAACCCATGAAGGGTCACGGGTTCACCTCCTGCTGACAGACACACGTCCTCCATGACTTCCTGTTGGTCTCTATGGTGGACTAGACAAGACCAGAAGAGACCAGATGGGACCAGATGGGTCACCAGTAGACACCAGATGAACTACACTAGACCAGTAGAGACCAGATGAACTACACTAGACCAGTAGAGACCAGATGAACTACACTAGACCAGTAGAGACCGGACAAACTAGACTAGACCAGTAGAGACCGGACAAACTAGACTAGACCAGTAGAGACCGGACAAACTAGACTAGACCAGTAGAGACCGGACAAACTAGACTAGACTAGTAGAGACCAGATGAACTAGACCAGACCAGTAGAGACCAGATGAACTAGACTAGATGAACTAGACTACACCAGTAGAGACCGGATGAACTAGACTAGACCAGTAGAGACAAGATAAACTAGACCAGACTAGTAGAGACCAGATGAACTAGACCAGACCAGTAGAGACCAGATGAACTAGACTAGATGAACTAGACTACACCAGTAGAGACCGGATGAACTAGACTAGACCAGTACAAACAAGATAAACTAGACTAGACCAGTAGAGACCAGACGAACTAGACCAGACCGGCAGAGACCAGATGAACTAGACTAGATGAACTAGACTACACCACTAGAGACCAGATGAACTAGACTAGACCAGTAGAGACCGGACGAACTAGACTAGACCAGTAGAGACCGGAAAAACTAGACTGGACCAGTAGAGACCAGACAAACTAGACTAGACTAGTAGAGACCAGATGAACTAGACTAGATGAACTAGACTACACCAGTAGAGACCAGATGAACTAGACTAGACCAGTAGAGACCGGACGAACTAGACTAAACCAGTAGAGACCGGACAAACTAGACTGGACCAGTAGAGACCAGACAAACTAGACTAGACTAGTAGAGACCAGATGAACTAGACTAGACCAGTAAAGACCAGATGAACTAGACCAGACCAGTAGAGACCAGATGAACTAGACTAGACCACTAGAGACCCGATGAAACCAGTTTATAACCAGAGACCGTGAGGACCTGACGGTGGCGCTAGAGAGTCAGGCGAGGATTACCCTTTGTAATACTGTTTTTAACCCAGTTTCAGAATAAAAGTCATGTGTTTGTTCCAATCCTTAGTCAAAGACAGCCTCATAACACATATACACACACACACACACACACACACACACACACACACACACACACACACACACACACACGTGTTACTGTAATAACATAATATCTACTCTAACAGCACAGAGACTACCAAGGTAATCAGATTACCCAGCACACACACACACACACACACACACACACACACACACACACACACACACACACACACACACACACACACACACACACATACACACACACACACACACACAATGACTCATACTTAATGGTCTTCCGAGGTCCAGCAGACAGGAAGTTCTGGGGGGTTTAATGAGTCCTGCAGCTCCTCAGCGATCAATAACTCGTCTGTTTATAATTATTAGTCTGATACTGACAGGGGCAAATGGGGGGAGGGGCTTCAACAAACAAACAAACAAATAAACAAACAAATAAACAAATATTGATAATCAACACAACACTCTTCCTCCTCCCAGAGGTTTATTCTTACCTTTCTTTGTGTAACAATACAGTAATTTAAAGAATGAAATTAATCAAATTTAATTTAAATAATTAAATCTCATTTAAAGAATTTAACGTGAATGTGTGTCATGCTTTTATTTTTACAGCAGATTTTCAAAATTAAGCTGCTGCGTCAAACGAGCAGCAGTCTGCTTCTACAGGAAGTCAACAAGTGCTGTTGCCATGGAAACGACGGTAGGGATCTAGATTCCTGACAGAATGATGGAACAACTGAACAGCAGGGGGCGCTCACGTGTCGGCCGGAGCGACAGGAAACATGACAGGAAGGGTTTCCTGCTGAGTCATGGTAATGTCACAGGAAACAGAAGCTGCTGAGTCAGCGAACAGATTCTACTGATTACCAGAAACCAGCTGACCCCCGAGCAGAACCAGGACCAGGACCAGATCCAGAACCAAGACGAGGACCAGAACGAGGGCCAAAACCAGGACCAGGACCAGATCAAAGAACCAAGACCAGGACCAGGACCAGATCCAGAACCAAGACGAGGACCAGAACGAGGGCCAAAACCAGGACCAGGACCAGATCAAAGAACCAAGACCAGGACCAGGACCAGAACCAGAACCAGGACCAGGACCAGAACCAGAACGAGGGCCAGAACCAGGAACAGGACCAGAACCAGGACCAGACCTCGTCAGGAAGAGGGCGGGAGCATTAGCATGTTAGCCAGGAGCGGCTAACGGACTAGCGTGATGTTTTTCTTGACAGATGGAAAAAGGCAGGGGGTACACCCTGAGCAGACGCCATGTGCTGGATGTCATCACAGCCGCCAGAGGAACGACCTGGGGGGAGCCGTGGGGGCGGAGCCATGGGCGCTACAAGGAGCTAAATGCTAACACCAGCATTGTAAACTATCTGTAAGGGTCACGCTAACATGCTGCTAGCATATAGCATCTGAATGATCTACCAATCAATGGGGATTCACTATAGCACACACACACACACACACACACACACACACACACACACACACACACACACACACACACACACTCTCCATTCAAACCCAAACAGGATCATCTGACACTATGACTTCATCATAACGTACAGTATGTGTGTGTGTGTGTGTGTGTGTATGTGTGTGTGTGTGTGTGTGTGTGAGAGAGAGAGAGATCAGTGTCACACACACACCTCAGGGATGTCCTCTCAGTATCTGTATCACCCAATCAGAACAGGGTGGTTGAGACACCAATCCTCTGATCAGTCGTTGTCATGGCGACGCAGACCTCAATGTCCTGGTCCTCATTCCCATAATAGAACCCCCCAAAAAATAGAACCCTACTATAGTAGAGCCCTCTGATCACAGGACCTCCTCTCACCTGACCCCTCAGGTGTTGCTGCCTTCTGATTGGCTGCTGATCTCTGACTGACCACGACGTCCAGCAGCATCCAATCAGACGACTGATCTGAGAAAGGACGGATGGAGCCGTGTGTGTGTGTGTGTTTTAGTATTCAAAGGGCATTACAATGGCCACGGCACACACACACTATCTAAAAGTGTGTGTGTGTGTGTGTGTGTGTGTGTGTGTGTGTGTGTGTGTGTGTGTGTGTGTGTGTGTCTTCAGGTGCAGCGATGGAGGGGAATAAGGACACGCTCCACAGTCTAGAGGACATCTGATCTCATCTCTCACACACACACACACACACACACACACACACACACACACACACACACACACACACACACACACACACACACACACACACACACACACACACACACGTTGGTGATCCTGTGTCAGAGACACGTTTCAGGTCTTCAGTCAAAGGTCAGTTTTCCTACAGCCGTGTGTCCCTGAACGCCTCACCGGTCCTCCTCCTCCACCCCCCCCTCAGTGAGTTTCCACTGCAGGTAACTCTACCTGGACGAGTGGCTACGCCCCTCCTTCAACATAAATATGTTTACACTCCGTTTCGACCAATCACGTGTCGGCATCAGTTAGTAGCCTCATGGGACTTCCTGGACGACGCCTCCAGTGATTGGACGGAACGACCTGACGACATCATCAGACCCAGAACACATCAGAGTCCACCTCCATGAGCAACGGGGCTACTGAGGGCTTGGCGGGTCACATGACGTGTTTGTGTTTGTTTGTTGATCAGATGACTCCTGATCACTTTTCTTTACGTTCCTGCAGGGCATCCAACCGCTTTGGTCCGCAGTAAACGTCCCAGAATGCCTTGCAACACGAGTCCTATTGTCCTTATTGACCGGAGGCTGCGGCTTCATCCGCTGCCGATGACGACGGGAGGTAAACAACAACAAGCAGGTCTGAGATGATTGGATGTTCTGGGTGTGAAACGAGATTTAAGATCAGAAATGCTGCGGTGGGATATTTCCCATCATGCTTTGTGTCTTTGGAGCACTGACACTACATAAAAAGGATTTATGTCCCCACACAATGCATCCCATGATGCACTGCAGGACAGCACCACCACGCTCTTCAACTCGCAAATAAATCTGACTCGCCAAAATAAAAGCACAGAGCAGGACCACAGCTGCTCCGCCCCTAAGCTCCGCCCTCACGACTACAGATGAAGCAGTAGCCAATCAAAACGAAACGTCGGAGCCTCTGCACTCGACTGAACAAACACCTTTGACCATTTATGGACTGGACTCAGGGGGACAGGTGTCACTAAGCCCCACCCATATTGAGAAGGGAAGTGAGGAAATAGAAAGAGCCCCGCCCACCGTTAAACCGGTGCCTCCAGGAAAACCCTGCTGCCGTCTGGGTGACTTCCTGTCTGCACAGCATCCTTAAGCTCCTCCCCTCTCGTCAGCTGCTCCTATTCTGCTGCCCCGTGGCCCCACCCCCCCAGGCACCATCAGCTTCTCCCAGAATCCTCAGGGAGCGATCCTGAGGTCGCAGACTGGGCCTGGCTATTTCCTGTTTACCGAGTGTCGCCACGACCCAGCCCCCCCTCCCCGCACATCGTTTCCCAGAATCCTCGGCTCACGGCAGAGAAGAGAACCACCGACCGGATCAGAATCACGCCGATCACATGACCTCATCCTGTTTCTTTATAAACAATAAACAACAACACAAAGCAGCTGGTGGTGCAGCACTTCCTGTTTACGTGTGTGTGTGTGTGTGTGTGTGTGTGTGTGTGTGTGTGGGACTGACAGCGCTGTGAGCTGGTGGGGTCAAAGGTCACCTCTAGCGGTTTGTCAGGGCTCTAAACTGTTTGACCCGTTGCTGCTCCCGGCCACAGGCGATCGATGGGCTGCTGTTGCCATGGTAACCCCCCCCACCTGAGGTTCACTATTTAACCAGTGCCCCCCCCATCACCAGACAGACAGGTTCCAGGAACCGGTGCAGGATAATGACTGCATGATTATTAGTAACCGGGCTCCGTCTAGTTCCTGGAACGGTCCAGCCCCTCATTAACTGCTGAACAGACACAATCCAGCAGGAAGTTGAAAATGAGTTAGCAGGTTGCCATGGTAACACAATCTATGACAACGAAAGGCTGTAATTCTTCAAGAAATGTTGAGAATATAAAACAAAAATGCTAAAACTGAATTAATTTTAAAAAAGTTAAATAAGGAAAATACAAGAAAAATTAAAAACATGGAAAATGTAAGATTTAAGTTTGAAATAAACTAGATCTAACAGATATTAAACCTAATAGTAATAAATAAATACAATAATAATAATAATAATAATAATAATAATAATAATAATAATATAATAATACTGAGGTTTGGTGGCCTCAGTATTGCGTCTCTGCTTTTAGCAGATGACGTGGTGCTGTTGGCTTCATCAAGCCGTGATCTCCAACTCTCACTGGAGCGGTTCGCAGCCGAGTGTGAAGCGGTTGGGATGAGAATCAGCACCTCCAAATCCTAGACCATGGTCCTCAGTCGGAAAAGGGTGGAGTGCCCTCTCCAGGTTGGGGATGAGATCCTGCCTCAAGTGGAGGAGTTCAAGTATCTCGGGGTCTCGTTCACGAGTGAGGGTACAATGGAACGGGAGATCGACAGGCGGATCGGTGCAGCGTCTGCAGTGATGCGGACTCTGTATCGGTCCGTCGTGGTGAAGAAGGAGCTGAGCCGAAAGGCAAAGCTCTCGATTTACCGGTCGATCTACGTTCCTGCCCTCACCTATGGTCACGAGCTGTGGGTCGTGACCCAAAGAACGAGATCCCGGATACAAGCGGCCGAAATGAGTTTCCTCCGCAGGGTGTCCGGGCTCCCCCTTAGAGATAGGGTGAGAAGTTCGGTCATCCAGGAGGGAGTCAGAGTCGAGCCGCTGCTCCTCCGCATCGAGAGGAGCCAGATGAGGTGGCTCGGGCATCTGGTCAGGATGCCTCCTGGACGCCTCCCTGGTGAGGTGTTCCGGGCACGTCCTACCGGGAGGAGGCCCCGGGGACGACCCAGGACACGCTGGAGAGACTATGTCTCCCGGCTGGCCTGGGAACGCCTTGGGATTCTCCCGGAGGAGCTGGACGAAGTGGCTAGGGGGAGGGAAGTCTGGGCTTCCTGCTTAAGCTGCTGCCCCCGCGACCCGACCCCGGATAAGAGGAGGGAGATGGATGGATGGATAATATCAACAACAATTATTATAATAACAATAACAACAATAATTATTATTATTATAATAACAATAACAACAATGATATTTATTATTATTATAATAACAATAACAACAATAACAACAATAATACCAATAATAATACCAATAATAATAATAATAATAACAATAGTAATAACAATAATAATAACAATAATAATAATAATAACAATAGTAATAACAATAATAATAACAATAATAATAATAATGGGTCTGTCTTGTTTAACGTCACTAAATGACAGTCGGGGATAAAAACGTTACTTTAACGTGTCGAAGCTTTACATCTCAATTCTATACTTTATTAACGTTTGTGGTTTTGTGTTGATAAAGATCATGTGATCATGTGATCAGCTAATCACATGATCACATTTGGCTTCATGTAGTTTTAAACTTCATGGAAACTAAAACTGTTTCAGTTGAAGTTTAACAGAAAATGTAAACACA
>NC_090785.1:407500-425000 GCF_040054535.1 Antennarius striatus | reverse complement strand
TCTGTCACCTCCCGCCAATCACGTGAGGAAAAGCAAACCCAGCGCTCCTTCCTATGAAGGCCGTCCCTCCAGTTTGCATTCTGAGGTTTATGCAAACACTGCAACACCCCCCCCCATTAAACCTACATGTCTGACAGGAAACAAGCCCCACCCTCCTCCGTACTATCGTCCAGAATGAAGCGCCCCCTCCATGCTTTGGGGTGTTTACTCTGATCCAACACCTCCTCCTCAGCTCCACACACTGCTCCTCATTCACCTGAGAACAGGAGCTAGCTGCATGCTAGCTTAGCGCTACATAGCATCTACAGCAAGGACTGCAGGTGCAACAAATCAAACCCACCCCTCCATGCTGACTCCACCCCTCCATGCTGACTCCACCCCTCCATGCTGACTCCACCCCTCCATGCTGGCTCCACCCCTCCATGCTGGCTCCACCCCTCCATGCTGGCTCCACCCGACTGGCATGTCGTGAAACCAAGCGCTCCCTTTGATGTCATGCACAGGTGTGTTTGTTTGTGTTTGTTTGTTTGAGTCCCTCCCACTCCTGAACACTCGGCTCCTCCCCCTGCAGCCCAATCATGTGATGATGTGAGAATCAAGCGCTCCCTCACAGAAACAGCCCCTCCTGGATTTACAGCCTCTACACCGGCTCGGGATGCATCACAAATCAAACGCTCCCTTCAGCAGCTGGTGTGTGTGTGTGTGTGTGTGTGTGTGTGTGTGTGTGTGTGTGTCAGCCGGGAGGTGCGGTGCCCCGGATCGAGCGCTCCCCTCATTACCTCACATGTTCTCTGCAACAAAAGCTGCAAACGACCCAAAGCCGTCTCCGCCTCACTGAGCATCAAAACCAAGCGCTCCCCGTTCACCCCCCCCCCCCCCACCTCCCCTCCTCTCCAACGACCAACACAAATCAACCCCCCCCCCGAACCTCCCCCCCATCTCCTTCAGGTAGACCCGATCATCTTCGCTGGTGATGCAGAGCAAATCGAGCGCTCCTTTCACCTCCAGCCGGGATCCGGTCTCCGTCCCGACCGAACCGGGCCCGAGCGGAGCCCCGGTCCGGCCACCGGGAGCCCCGGTCCGGCCACCGGGGGGGCGGTCTTACCTCGGGAGCCGCTGAAGGCGGTGAACCAGGACACGGACAGCAGCCCGCACAGCCCGAACACCGACACCGTCAGGAAGGAGACATGTCGGAGCCTCATCTCCGGGGCCCCGGGAGCATGTCCGCGAGGGGGGGGGCGGTAAGACAGGTAGACGCACCGGACACCGGGGGACCGCGGAGGAGCTCCGGTCGTCTGAACGGCAGGCGCGAGACTGGAGGGAGGGAGGAAGAGGAGGGAGGAAGAGGAGGGAGGAAGAGGAGGGGAGGAGACAACCAGGTGGAGAGACATGGGGGGGGGGCTAAAAATAACCGTCCAGTGATAATAACCGGATGAAAATCAGGATTCAGGGAGAAAACAAACAAACAAACAAATAAATAAATAAATAAACAAATAAAGGTTCAAAACGTCAAAGCTTTATGGAGATCACAAGGCACGCGCGTCAACATGGATCGCCGGTGGCCCCGCCCCCTTTCTGGATTCACTCCAGAAAAGGGGCGGGGCCAGGCTCCAAAACAGAAAAAATTAGCTTCGTCTTAGCAACACAAAAGCTAATGGAGAGGAGAAGAAGATTTTTTGCAAAAACACTTCGACCACATTGAAGAAGAGGAGGAAGTCTTCCTCCCCCTGCAGGGATCTAAACAGAATGTAACAATTTAAAAAGTCGTCAAACCCTTATTTGCGGTTTGACTTCATTTCCTGGTCTTTGAGACTAAACGACTACATCCAGTCAGAAACACATCAGGAGCTGAAACCCCTCCTGGACACGAGGGGTTAAACACGTGTGTAAATCTGTTGTTGGTTCAATCAGGTGTGAACGCTCTCTGTTCAGTTTGGATCGATCCAGTTTCCCTGACGTTTGTGGAGAAACTACAAAACCTAAAAATCATTTTTATTTAAACGTTTCTGATGTTTGATTTTGTATTAAATTACAACAACAAAACAAACACGTTTAAAACACGTTTAAAACACGTTTAAAACACGATTAAAACACGATTAAAACACGTTTAAAACACGATTAAAACACGATTAAAACACATTTAAAACACGATTAAAACACGTTTAAAACACGATTAAAACACGTTTAAAACACGATTAAAACACGATTAAAACACGATTAAAACACGTTTAAAACACGATTAAAACACGATTAAAACACGTTTAAAACACGATTAAAACACGTTTAAAACACGATTAAAACACGTTTAAAACACGATTAAAACACGTTTAAAACACGATTAAAACACGTTTAAAACACGTTTAAAACACGTTTAAAACACATTTAAAACACGTTTAAAACACGATTAAAACACGTTTAAAACACGATTAAAACACGTTTAAAACACGATTAAAACACGTTTAAAACATGAATAAAACACGTTTAAAACACGATTAAAACATGTTTAAAACACGATTAAAACACGATTAAAACACGTTTAAAACACAATTAAAATACGTTTAAAACACAATTAAAACACGATTAAAACACGTTTAAAACACGATTAAAAGACATTTAAAACACATTTAAAACCCGTTTAAAATACGTTTAAAACATGTTTAAAACACATTTACATGTGTTTCCTGTTGGTGTTAGACGTTCAGGCATGATGTTTATGTCAGATGTCCTTAAAGGCAGCGTCTGATTGGCTGACAGCTGTTTGTTCACAGTGGAAGGTTGTGGGTTCAGATCCAGACTGGGATCTGAACCCACAACTGATCAGGATCCAGATCTTGGACTCGTCCACCGACCATTTTCGGAATGGAACCCTCAGTCCGTGTCCAGAGGGGGCACTTCCTGCCCCTCCCAGAAGGTTGTGTGGTCCAACCCCACCCTAACCCCTAACCCCACCCTAACCCCTAACCCCACCCTAACCCCACCCTAACCCCTAACCCCACCCTAACCCCACCCTAACCCCACCCTAACCCCTAACCCCACCCTAACCCCTAACCCCACCCTAACCCCTAACCCCTAACCCCACACGTCCACAGGTGATGACAAATTGACCCCCCTGCCTCAAACTTCCTGCTCAAAGGCTCAGAGGCAACTTCCTGTCCACAGCAGCCACCAGTCCAGCAGTGACACCTAGTGGAGGGAGACGAGCAGTACAACACACACACATACACACACACACACCCACACACACACACACACACATACACACACACACCCACCCACACACACACACACACACACACACACCCACACACACACACACACACACACACACACACACACACACACACATACACACACACACATACACATACACACACACACACACACACACACACACACACACTAACACTACTACTACTACTACTACTACTACTACTACTGATACTTCTACTACTACTACTACTGATACTATTACTACTATTACTACTGCTACTGCTACTACTACTACTACTACTACTGATACTACTATTACTACTACTATTACTACTACTATTACTACTACTACTACTGATAATACTACTGATACTACTACTACTGATACTACTACTACTACTTATACTATTATTACTATTACTACTGCTACTGATACTACTACTACTACTACTACTAATAATAATAATACTTATACTACTATTACTACTACTATTACTACTACTGCTGCTGCTGCTTTTTCTTCAATAACGATGAGGAGGAATTTTCGTCGTCTTGTTGATGTCGCCATCTGCAGGCGAGACGAAGAACAGCAAAAACAGATCACCTGAAGAAACTACAAGTTATTTAAATGTCTATATTTTATTTATTATTTAATTCTAAGTCAGTCTAACTTTATGATTTAAATTAATCTAAAGATAGAAAGATGTGAACAACATCAGTTTACACCCAAAACTTATTATTAAAACATATTATTATTATTTTTATTATTATTGTTGTTGTTGTTGTTGTTGTTGTTGTTGTTGTTTTTGTTATTGTTATTAGATCGTCTTTACTAATCCCGTGGGAAATTGTGTATTATTACTATTGCTATTATAATTACTTTATTAAAAACAGATATAGTAGTAATAGTAGTAATAGTAGTAATAGCAGTATTACTACTCATAATAGTAGCAGCAGTATAAATTAGTAGTAAAAGTAATATTACTACTTGTATTACTGTATTAGCATTATGACTACTATTATACTTTAGTTATTACTGTTTTTGTTGTTGTTTTGAAGCCTTTTACTCGGGAACACGTGACTCAGGCTCTGACGTCACGCAGACGAACCGAGAACCGAGAGAAACAAAGAAAGAACCGGAGCTGACTTCACCCGTCTCTTACCGGAAACCCGACGGTTAACGGGAAGGAGGCGAGGAAAGGAGACGAGGGGAGGAGACGAGGAGCCGAGGGGAGCAGCCGAGGGGAGGAGCTGAGGGGAGGAGCTGAGGGAGGAGCCTAGAGCCGGGGGGGGGTAAATCAGTGCCGCGGACTGAGGCGGAAGCGCAGCCTCGCGGACGCGCCCCGCCGGCGGAGCTTCACTTGTTGACTCGTCCCGGTGTCCCGGTGTCCCGGTGTCCCGGTGTCCCGGTGTCCCGGTGTCCCGGTGCGACGGGAGGACCGGCCCGGTTCCTGACTCTCCCGGTTCGGGCCGCGCGGCTCCGGTGACCGTTACCCGTCTGAAAACAACATCCTCCGGTTCACGCGCTCCCGGTACCGGATCGATCTCATCTTTTATTCATCGACCCCCCCCCTCCCGGGTGGCACCGCCGTCTCCGGTGGGGGGGTCTGATCCCGGGGCGGCGGACGGACTTTGGACAGCCGCTCGGTGTTTACGGTTACCGGACCCCCCCCCCCCTCGGTCCACAGCGGGACGCCCCCCCCCCCGGGTCTTGAAGCTCCGGAGAGACGCGACCAGCACCGCTCGGTCCAACCGGTGGGGGGTCACTCCAGAAAGGACACCGAGCGACAGAGCGTGGGGGGGGGGATGCCGCGACACCGACCAGCCTTCCGGTAACCGTTCATGTGTTCCGACATGACCGACCGGAACCGGGCCGGAGCGGCGGGGGACCGGCGGACCCCGAGCCCCCCCACCGGACACCGCCCCCCCACCGGACACCGCCCCCCCACCGGACACCGCCTGCGGAAGGTCACGCTGACCAAACCCACGTTCTGCCACAGCTGCAGCGACTTCATCTGGGGGCTGGGGGGCTTCCTGTGCGAAGGTAGGACGGGGGGGGGGGCACTACCGGTCACCATGGGGGGGTACCGGTCACCATGGGGGGGACTACCGGTGACCATGGGGGGGTACCGGTCACCATGGGGGGGCTACCGGTGACCATGGGGGGGTACCGGTCACCATGGGGGGGGTACCGGTCACCATGGGGGGGGGCTACCGGTGACCATGGGGGGGCTACCGGTCACCATGGGGGGGCTACCGGTCACCATGGGGGGGCTACCGGTGACCATGGGGGGGCTACCGGTCACCGTGGGGGGGGCTACCGGTCACCGGCCATCAGTGACGGGTTCCGGTGCCCGTGGGGGTGGACGTGATTGGGGTGAGAGGGGGGGGTGGAAACTTCACTGAGTGTTTCCTCTTCCTTCCTTCCTTCTTTCCTTTCCTTCCTTCTCTCTTTCCTTCCTTCCTTCCTTTCCTTCCTTCCTTCCTTTCCTTCCTTCCTTCCTTTCCTTCCTTCCTTTCCTTTCCTTCCTTCCTTCCTTCGTTCCTTTCCTTTCCTTTCCATTCCTTTCCTTCCTTCCTTCCTTCCCTTTCCTTTCCTTTCCATTCCTTTCCTTCCTTCCTTTCCTTCCTTCCTTCTTTCCTTTCCTTCCTTCCTTCCTTTCCTTCCTTCCTTTCCTTCCTTCCTTTCCTTTCCTTCCTTCTCTCTTTCCTTCCTTCCTTTCCTTCCTTTCCTTTCCTTCCTTCCTTTCCTTCCTTCCTTCCTTTCCTTTCTTTCCTTCCTTCCTTTCCTTCCTTCCTTTCCTTCCTTCCTTTCCTTCCTTCTCTCTTTCCTTCCTTCCTTTCCTTCCTTCCTTTCCTTTCCTTCCTTCTCTCTTTCCTTCCTTTCCTTCCTTCCTTCCCTTCCTTCCTTTCCTTCCTTCCTTCCTTCCTTTCCTTCCTTCCTTCCTTACCTTCCTTCCTTCCTTCCTTTCCTTTCTTCCTTCCTTCCTTCCTTCCTTCCTTCCTTTCCTTCCTTCCTTCCTTTCCTTCCTTCCTTCCTTTCCTTCCTTCCTTCCTTCCTTTCCTTCCTTCCTTCCTTCCTTTCCTTCCTTCCTTCCTTCCTTTCTTTCGTTTCCTTGTTCCCTACATCCTTTCCTCTGTTATTTCCTTTTCCGTCTCCTCTTTCTGACTCAGCCTTCATCATGAATTCAACAGACCACACACACACACACACACACACACACACACACACACACACACAGACACACACACACACACACACTTTCCACTCTGCCCAGCAACACACTGGTTGGTTTCCAGCGTCTCGGTCGTGATACACTTCCTCCGGTTGTCATGGCAACAGGCAGTGAGCGCGAGACGTGACCGACGCCATCTTCATCATCCTCATCGTCACTAACGGGGACTCATCCTGGTGACGTCACATTTCCTCCCCGAGCTGTTGACAAACACAAACGTGTGACGTCATCACATTGACGATGACATCATCGCGTCGCTACGCCACATCTCACCTGAGAGCCCGTTTAACGGGACGGCGAGGGTGTCTAATTGGAGGCTCACCGCCACTGTTAAACTATGTAGTATTACTGCTGTGGTAAACTGTTAGCTAGCTGAAGCTAACAGCATGAAGGGTTGTTTGTGTTTGTTTGTTAGTAAACAACTTCAGCTACCAGATGACGTGTTACAAACAAACAAACAAACAAACAAACAAATAACAGATTTTTACATTATTTTTATCTTAACGTGTTTCAGATACATGTGGTTTAGCCTGTAGCTCGTCGCTAACATGTTAGCTCCCTGTCCTTATTTACCTGATATTTTTTTATTGACTTTAGTTACTGTAATATTTTGTGCTTAATTCTAAAGTCACGATTAAAACATTCATTCAAGTCATCTGAACATTTGTAACCACTTTGTTGTTTTAACTTTATTTAAACGTGTTTTGTCCTGATTCCATCATCAGTCACAGACGTGTCCCATTCGTTCACATCAGCGGTTTTAATCTGTAAACTTTATTGACCTCTGTAGGTCTTTATGTAGGTCTTTATGTAGGTCTTTATGTAGGTCTTTATGTAGGTCTTTATGTAGGTCTTTATTTCTCTTTAGGGTTTATAACAGAATGTAAACATAAAGATAAAAACAACTACTTCTGCGCCTGTGCCTCATGACGTCAAACCCAGCAGCTCAGGTGGGGGCGGGTCATTGTCATTCGTGTTACCTTCTGTAAACCAGCCCGTCGGAGCCGGGCGTGAGGGGGCGTGGCCCCGGGGGACCTGAACCCGTGTCTGACCGTGTGTGTCCCCCCCAGTGTGTAACCTCATGTGTCACGAGAAATGTCTGAAGACGCTGCGCTCCGTCTGCCCCGGCGTCGCCCCCGCTCTGATCCGGGTGAGTCCCGCTCCACAGCCCCGCCCACCTCCGGTCTGACGCCCGGTGGGCGTGTCTGTCTTAACGGTGTCTCTGCCGCCCCCTGCAGGTCCCGGTGGCCCACTGCTTCGGCCCGGTGGGCCACAAGAGGCGTTTCTGCTGCGTCTGCAGGAAGTCGACGGAGGGGAACGCGGCGCTGCGCTGCGAAGGTCAGAACCAATCAAACGCTCCTTTGTTTGGCTCCTCCCCCTGACACATGACCTGACACATGACCTGACGCCACCTGTGTGTGTTCCAGTGTGCGAGCTGCACGTCCACGCCGACTGCGCCGTCTTCAGCTGCGCAGACTGTCGAAGCGCTCACCTGGACGCCGCCCTGGAGCAGGTGGGGGGGGGGGGGTCCGGCTCCCGACCACTCAGGGAGCAGCATGGGACTAACACCCAATCAAACCACTAGTTTGGAGCCGCTGAGACAGGATCTACTTCCTGTCGCTGCAGGATACGTTCCACCACCACTGGAGGGAGGGCAACCTGCCGGCGGGGGCCAGGTGTGAGGTGTGCCGGCGCTCCTGCGGCTCCTCCGACGTCCTGGCAGGGATGAGGTGTGAGTGGTGCGGCGTCACGGTAAGAGCCCCGCCCCCGCCCGTCCATCGATGATGTCACAAGACGAGTGGCAAACGCCATCCAAGCGTGGGTTGTTTCTGCCCCGAGTTTGTGGCTCAGGCGCCTGCAGGCGGGGTGCAGGGCTAAAAAACCCACCGACCACCAATCTAGTCTCTACATACACATGTTTGGTGTCTTTCTTCTCAGCACAGCTTCATCTACATGAACAGATCATTATTATTCCACTATGACCTTCCTCATTAGCATATTGGTCCAAAATATACGGAAATGATCAAATTTAAATTGATAAAAATAGGATATGATACAATAAAAAGCACAAATCTGCTCTACAAACTAAATCCAGGTTACCAGTATGAATATGTGAATGTGTAATTTAAGATATTTATCGTAAAAGGCGTTTTTTAACCCCTGCTGTTCCCCCGCAGACCCACGCGGCGTGTTACCCCAGCGTGCCACCAGGGTGCGCTCTGGGGCGTCTGCGCTGCATGCTGCTGCATCCCACCTGCGTCCAGCTGCACGCCAGAAACTTCAGCAAGATGCACTGCTACCGCATCGCCGAGGGCGTCGGCCACGACCTGGGTACGCCCACTTCCTGTCGACACGACACGCCTGCAGGTGCCACTTCCTGTCGGCGGTGTCAGTTAGAACACAAACAGGAAGTCAGACGCAGATTCTGAACCAGTTAGAACCACAACCAGTGACGCCTCACACACACACACACACACACACACACACACACACACACACACAGAATGCTTCATGGCGTCTCTTCCCTCCATCAGATGTTTCTGACGACGTCGACTCGTCCGCTGCGGCGCCAAAAGACGGCCAGCAGGCGGCGCCGGAGTCTGGTCAGTCTGAACCCCCCCCCCAGACGTCACCCCCCCACTGTGTTCCAGAGGAATCATCTGTGTGTGTGTGTGTGTGTGTTGTGGTCGTCAGGGAAACAGTTCCTGAAGGTGTTTGATGGTGATGATGCGTTGAAGCGCGGCTTCTTCCGATTGGTTTCCGTCCTACGAGCCACGAAGAACGAGGAAGTGGTGGTAAGGGTTAACTCGCCTAGAACTAGTACTGGTACTCGTATTACTAGTACCAGTACTAGTATCACTAGTACCAGTATTGGTATTACTAGTACTACCAGTACTGACTGTTTCTGTACCTGTTTACTCTGCAGGAGGCGGGGCTTAGGGCCTTCTACCTGCCTGATCAGCCTCAGGACTTCGAGCTGCACGAGGTCGGCGGAACGCAGCGTCTCCATAGCGACGACATCCTCAATCTGAACGGGGGTCCGGACAACAGGGGGTCCCTGAAAGACGGCGGGGAGGCGTGGCTCCTGAGGGCCAAACCCCGAGACGATGATGTCATCAAGGTGTTCCCAGCGTGGCCCAGGTGAGGCGCCCGTTCAGGAGCCAATCAGAGTCCGACTGGGCCAGCGGTCCAATGGCTCCGCCCACTCCTCTACGTCGCCCTCATGTTGTTTTTCTTCCTGCTTCAGGTCAGGCTCCGCCTTCGTCTCCGCCTCCATTTCCCGGAGTAGCACCGCGGCATCCGTCATCGCCGACATCCTGGGGCAACTGGGCGGTCAGGTGACGTCTCACGCTAACGTAGTATCCGCGCTAGCTTGTCGCCGCACTCTGCTGACGACCTGCTGTGGTTTCAGGACGCCTCCGCCTTCAGCCTGATGGAGGTCTACATGAGCAGCAAGCAAGGTGAGCCCCGCCCCCAGGCAGGTGAGAGAAGCCCCGCCCCCTGAATGTGCTGACCTCTCCGCGCTCCCCCCCACCAGTGCAGAGACAGACGCTGACCCCCGACGAGAACATCCTGGACAAGCTGCAGGAGATCAGGAAGGTAGGCGGTGACGACACATGACTCCGCCCGGGGGCGGGGCCCGATGACAGCCCCTTCCTTTAAAAGCCTGTCCCACCTGCTGATGATGAGTCTGCCCCCCCAGGTGTCTCTCCGTCAGATGAACCAGACCCGGTTCTACCTGGTGGAGAACCGGAACCGGGCGGTCCAGGTCCACCTGCTAGTCGGAGGACTTCCCCCCCTGCTGGCGAAGGAGGAGTACGCCCAGCTGTTGCAGGAACACCTGGCTGTTAAGAGTGAGTCGGAGCTCACCTGAGTGTGTGGGGGCGGGGATGACTTCCTCATATTTCTCCCCTGCCTCCTAAAACCCAGTCAAAGGAAATGAAACATTGTTTACTTCACTTCCTGTTTACTTCCTGACTCCCTGCAGGTCACCTGGTCACCATCAGCCACGTCTACGCCAGTCAAGGTGAGCGCCACCCCCTGATGTAGAAACAGGGACAGCTGAGGTTACCTGGGACACGCCCGTAACGCTGTCTTGTGCGTTCAGGAGCGGCGGCGTTGGACATTTCCTGTTTCTCAGAGGCGGAGCGGGTCTACATGTTGGCGAAGGACACGGCGGTGGACAACAAGCCGCTGACGGCGCTCGTCATCCCTGACATCCAGGTGAGGGGTCGGGCCCCCGGTCCGTCAGCCAATGGTTCATCGTTAGCTTAGCCTTCATGCTAACTCCCCAGGTCGAGTGTCTGGGGGTCGATGTCTGCCCCCTACTGGTGTTCGTCAACCCGAAAAGCGGCGGACTGAAGGGGCGGGAGCTCCTCTACAGCTTCCGGAAACTTCTGAACCCCCACCAGGTGTTTGACATCTGCAACGGAGGACCGCTAGTGGGGTGAGGGCCGCGCCCCCAACGCCCGGTCGGGGAGGGTTTCCTGTTAACGATCCGAAATGTTTTCTGGTTCCCCGTCCAGCCTCCACGCGTTCCAGAAGGTTCCCCGGTTCCGGGTCCTGGTCTGTGGGGGTGACGGGACCGTTGGCTGGGTGCTGGGGGTCCTGGAGGCCATCCGGCACAAACTGGTCTGCCGAGAGCCGCCAATCGGCATCGTCCCGCTGGGAACAGGTGCGTTAGCTTAGTGGGGTTAGCTGTGTCAACACAGCAAAGGTCTCACCCGGGTTCCGTCTCCTCAGGAAACGACTTGGCCCGGATCTTGCGATGGGGGGCGGGGTACAGCGGCGAGGACCCCCACCACATCCTGGTGTCGGTGGACGAGGCGGACGAGGTCCTGATGGACCGGTGGACCATCCTACTGGACGCCCAGGAGATCTCTGAAGACGGCAAAGACAACGGCTTCCTGGAGCCGCCCAAGGTCTGGTCCAGGTCCAACCCTTCAGTCAACATTCAATCAATCAGTTCCCTCAAATGGGGGGGTTCTGGCACCGATCCATCAGAATCAGAACCCCCACCTGAGGCTGAACCGGTTGACCAGCTCAGATTGGACTCAGAACACCATCCGGACACGTTCTCCTAGTCAGAACCACGTCCCTCCAGGGTTCCGTAGGTCCCGAGAGTGTTGGGTATTGGTCCCGTTGGGTCCTCGGATTGTTCTCTTGGTGTGGGAGGGGCCCAGCTGGTCAGAACCGGGTGGATTGCACCCGACCCTGGTTAAGGCCGACTTTTTGGGGAAGTTTCAGTATCATGGGGTCATGTTGACAGGACTGTAACGGATGTCTTTCAGCCCCCACATGGGGGGGTCCAAGTGTTGGGCAGAGTACCCCTCGGCCCCCCTGGGTTCGGGTCCCTCTGACCTGGCCCTCAAACCGACCCGCGTGTCTTTCAGATCGTCCAGATGAACAACTACTTCGGTCTGGGCATCGACGCCGAGGTCAGCCTGGACTTCCACCAGGCCCGCGAGGACGACCCCGACAAGTTCACCAGCAGGTGGGCCCGCCAGGCTCCCCCCACGATCAATGGCTGCGTTTGAGTTGGCTCACATGTTTGTCCCCGCCCCCTCAGGTTCCACAACAAAGGCGTGTACGTGAAGGTGGGGCTGCAGAAGATCAGCGGCACCAGGAGCCTCCACAAGGACCTGCAGCTCCAGGTGGACGCCAGGACCGTCCCCCTCCCCCACATCGAGGGCCTCATCTTCCTCAACATCCCCAGGTAACACCTGGACAGCTGTGGGCGGAGCCGCCAGCATGACCGGACCTCACACCTGTGTGTGTGTGTGTGTGTGTGTGTGTGTGTGTGTGTGTGTGTAGCTGGGGATCTGGTGCTGACCTTTGGGGGTCGGAGGTCGACGGTCGCTATGGGAAACCGAGCATCGACGACGGCCTGCTGGAGGTGGTTGGGGTCACGGGGGTCATGCACATGGTGAGAGACGGTCCTGAGACCACCGGCGTCCGTCGTCAACGGCAACCTGACGTGTGTGTGTGTGTGTGTGTGCATAGGGGCAGGTGCAGGGCGGTATGCGGTCCGGGATCCGGATTGCTCAAGGGAACTACATCCGGATGACGGTCAGCAGACCCGTTCCGGTGCAGGTGGACGGGGAGCCGTGGGTCCAACCCCCTGGTCATGTGATCATCTCCGCCGCCGGACCAAAGGTAAACCCGTTCCCATCCCGGGCCGGGGGGGGGGGGTCGTGGTCCGGTCGTCTTCTGTCGGTGTGACAACCCCCCTCCTGCGTCTCCAGGTCCGGATGCTGAGGAAGTCCAAGCAGAAGCAGAAGAAGTCCTCCGCCGGAGTGAAGGACAGACGCTCCCACAGCCCCTCCCCCAGGGAGGCGGGGCTATGATGACCCGGCTGGGAGTCATTCGCCATCCATTCAGCTGCTTCCTGTGAAAACAGGAAGTCAGGAAGTCATCCGTTCGTAGCTTTGTAGCGACCCAGAAGGGTTGTAGCCCCCCATGGAGACTCATCCTGGACCGGTTTGGCCCCCGCTAATCCACTGAAGGGATTCCTACTTGAACAGAACCAGTAACAAGAGATCACAAGTTCTTAGGTTCTACAGGCCAGTTGTAGCGGCGTAGCGTTAGAGGCTTTGCGTTAGAGGCTTTGCGTTAGCGGCGTAGCGTTAGCCATTAAAGTGTTAAATAAGCTAGCTGGAGGAGCCCAGAACAAATCTACTGGATCCAGTTTAAATTAACATATATGTTGTATCAGTTTATCGCGTCCGTTTAGTTGTAAAGGTAAAATAACTACAACTCCCAGAATGCACTATGTGGGACTGGACCAATAAATGCCCCAGCTGTGGGGAAGGGGTGGGGTTAAGCATATAGATGTTTAGTTTTGAATGTTTAAATGGAAAAATAGAGGATGTAGGAGGGGCAAAGGGGCGTGTCCTCATATGAACTCCGCCTCCATGTCTGTGGAGGCGGGTCAAAAGAAATGAGGAAGAACGATCTGTAATCTGAACGACATGGTACGTTAGGCTCCGCCCACGACCACCATGGAAATGCCTGACCCGTCGCTGCCCCCTCGTGGGCGTTTCCATGACAACACACCGTTGACGTGACGGTGACGCTGCTCCGTTAACCCCGACGCTTCCTCCGACAGGAAGTGGACACTTCGATGACATTCCCTGAGAGGCGGAGCCTGAAGAAACAACAGTATTAACTCCGACCTTTGACCTTGATTAGGTGGTGCTAGAGATCAAACAGTGTTCTGTTCCCTTTGACTTGAAACCCGACGCTCCTCAGACCCATGTGATGACATCACAGGCCAAAGTGATGACATCACGTGCTGAATTGATGACATCACAAGTCTGTGAGATGAACTGAGCGGGCATTGGCTCAGAGGCATTTGTTAGTGTTGGATTGTAAAGCGCTGCTTCGTGGGGGGGTCGGGCTGAGGGTGGGGTCCAGGTGGTAGTGTTCTAGTCCCTGCATGAAGCTGTTTGTTCTGCTGCCATCCAATCAGAACTTCCCGTTTAAAGCCCATCACCTTCACGTTCCAAACGTCACTAAAATCAGCCTGCAGAGACGTGAATGGCTCCGGAGCTGCTGCGTCGTCATGGCGACAGTGTGCATCCCATAACTGGATTTGTAACGTCGTTGAACATGTTTTTCTAAATCTCGTCTTTTGTTTTTAGAAACTGAAGCTGATGTCTGAATTTAAAAAAGAACATTTTTATAAAAGAGTTGTAAAATCCCACGGTCTCAAACGCACCGTCGTTTACCTAGAATTTGTGACTTTAACGCGGTAAAAACATCCTGGAGTGCACTAAGTTGTACTTTCTAGCGTTTCTCTGCAGGTTGATGGACAGACGTGAACTCCGGGTTCTCCTCAGATGTTCCTCACACCTAAACGTGTTCTTCTGTCGACGTTTTCTCTTGTTGTCGAACGTTAAAATGTTCTAACGTGCTTTTTCATCGTGATCGTCCACTTCTCCGCGTCAGTCATGCCTCGTAGCGTCCGACTCACCTGTCCCCATTAAGCCCCGCCCACCAGGTGAGGTGTCCGTAGTGCCTCATGAACCATCACGCCCTGATGTTAGCATGTGTGTCGTGGTGCGTTCAGGTGTCCGTTGCTGTAGCGGTTTCTAGTGAACATAAACGTCTATTTTTGCAGACAGAAGCTGTTTTAGTTTGACCTGTAATTTGCACTAATTGTTCCCAGAAGCTTTTAGATGTGACGTTCAGATAATGATGAATGTTGAAATATGATAAATATATGTTTTAATAACTGATCAACTGTTAAATCACAATAAAGTAAAGTCTAAGAAGAAACTGTTTGGTCTTTTTCCTCCAGAGTAGTTGAGATTTTCTTTTCAGTGCAGCTTGTAACCAGATGTAAGAGATGAAAATGAGTCAAACACCTGGAACTGAATCAGGATTACATTATTTTAAAGGTACAAATTTAAAGTTAAGTTAATCTAGTGTTTGAATTAAAACAATCACGTTTAAAAAAGCAGAAAATAGAAGACCTGAATAAAGTGATATTTCCTATAAAAAAGAACCTGAGCTGTAAATGAATGGATGAGTCTGACTGCACTGTTTAGAAGAAAAAATAAACATGTTTTACTCATATCTCAGATACATAATAATATATAATCAATCAAAAATGTAAATGTGCTACAATCACTAATACTCAATTATCTATTGTTTTAATGACTAATAGTAAATAGTATAGGGGATTAATAAAGTTCTGCTTCTTCTTTCTTCTTAATTAAAGCACATTGTCCCACTCTAGCATCCTTTTAAATAAATACATGTATAAATAAATTCACTTGGGATTTTCCATGACCAAAACATAACATATATGTATTTCTGAATGCATTTATTAATTTATGTTTTGTGCTCTGGATAAAAATAAGGAAAAGGACGCAGCTGTAGCTCCTGATTTGACCGACAGGGGGCAGAAGATCAACACCGGAATCATCCCACAGATGTTTTATGCTGACAGGAGGGCTCACCCATCACTGCACACAGCGGGTTCAGTCAGTCAGTCATCTTCAGATCACCACCGCTGTATCCGCCGCAGCGGGTCACGGGGAGCCGGAGCCTTTCACGGCGGCATAGGGCGTGAGGCGGGGGGCACTCCGGGCACGACGCCAGTGCACCGCGGAACAGCGGATTCACAACATTAAATTTAAAACTGACAGCTTCTAGGTCCTGTTAATTTAGGCTTCTAGTTCGCTTCTATTTTTACTGTTTGATCAAACTAAATTTCTTTTAAAGGTTAATTAACTTATCAAGTTAATTAATTACATTAATTAACTTATCAAGTTAATTAATTAAATTAATTAAATTAATTTTTGAAGTACAGTCAACCCTCGGTTTTCGAACATAATCCATTCCACAAGGCTGTTCGAAAAGCGAGTTGTTCGAAATCCGAAACTAAACGGTGGCGCAGTGGTTAGCGCTGGTGCCTCACAACACGGCGGACCCGGGTTCGAGTCCCGCTCTGTGCGGAGTTCGCATGCTCTCCCCGTGTCTGCGTGGGTTCTCTCCGGGTTCTCCGGCTTCCTCCCACCTCCAAAAGCATGCGCTTCAGGTTGATTGGCCGGTCCCAAATTGACCATAGTCAATTTGTGTGTATAGAGTGTGTGTGTGAATGTATGTTTGTTTGTATGTGGCTCCGCGGTACACTGGCGTCGTGCCCGGAGTGTCCCCCGCCTCACCGCCCTGAGACTGCCAGGATTGGCACTGGCTACCCCGCGACCTGCGTTAGCGGATTAAGCGGGTTGGACAATGAATGAATGAATGAATTTTAATCCGTTCCAAGTCTAAAAAACAATTTTTTTTAAAAACTATTTTACACCATAAACTGCACTGTATACTGTTTACCATAATATAAAAGGGGTAGAAATAGACGCTGTGTTTTATTTTAATAAAAGATATCCTATCGAACTTTGAACACGAATGCGCTACGGAGGAAGCCTCCTGGGCAGTTCGCTCGGCTCCCGAGTGAGTCGCGTTCAGGTACGCTCAGGTACGCTCCTGAGTGAGTCGCGTTCAGGTACGCTTGGCTTCTTTCGGTTTGGTCGAGAGATGAATTTTGGTCGAGTTCAGAGACGTAAAATTCTCAGATTTTCTGGTCGAAAACCGATTTGTTCGAGAACAGAAGCGTTCGAAAACCGAGGTTTGACTGCAAGAGTTTGAGCAAAGTCCTGGAGGCACATCTTTCATAAATAAGATGTTAATAAATCATTTTCTACTGTAGAAAAGGGTCCCTGATGGGTTCGTCTCATCTGTGTGACTGTAGCTCATAATGACGGAACGGATTAAATTTATTCCAAACATCGGATTTGGATGTCAGAGTGCGACCTCTTTACTTGTACGTCATCTCTGGCCCAGCTGACGTCACAGGGAATTTCCAGTAGGGAAGGAAATCAGCTATGAACAACTGACAGAAGTGTGTCCGGACTCTGCTGCCCTGCCGGAACAGAACCGTCCCCACCGCCGCCGACTGGACCCGACCCGCTGTTCATCCACCGTTATGACGTGTTTATAACGCGTCATGACGCAGTCCGCGTAGAGCAGCTGGCCGTGAATGGACCCGCTGGATCGGCGTGATGAGCACCGGCCGACCGGAGACCCGCTGCTAGTTCGTGTGGAGACCCGAACCCGACCGAGCGGGTAGGTCAGCCAGCCGGTGAAGGTCACCCGGCCCGGTGGACCCCCGCTCCCGGTCCGCCGGACCCACTGCCGCTCCGCCGCTCCGCCGCGCTGCTCACTTCCTTGTTAGGACCGAGTCCCCGCGCTCAGCTCACGGAAAACAACCGGAGGCTCCGGTACCGTCAGCGGACCTACCGGCTCGTTACCCGGTAGCGGTGGACTGAAGCTCCGGGTCGGGTCGGTTTTCACTCATCAGACGAGGATCGTGTTCAGGACAGACTCCTGCCCGGCGGCTGGACCGGGTCTGAGCGTCTGGAGTAGAGACAGAAACCTGTTAAAACCAGGTGTTCTGCGGGTTTAACGGAGGCCGAACGACCAATCAGGTTCCTGTGAGCCCCACGGGTTTAATCATCGCTGCATAACGTAAAGTATGTAACATATTA